>NW_023596108.1:75000-83209 GCF_011947565.3 Pollicipes pollicipes
TTATACACTTATACTTCCTTACAAGTTTTTACATCGCCACTAGCGATTACAGAAAAAAGCGCAGCGCACGCCTTTGTGCAACCATCTGCCAAAACAAGCGGGTACAAACATAATATTAACACACAGAAATCATGTCACCGGCCAGATGTGTACCGGGGGATCACACCCATACGATTCTCTCCCACCTAATTATTTCGTCCCAATGCCTCCTCGCATTGAGTCGCTTTCTCGTCCGGCGAGGCGAGATCTGCGCGCTGATTGGCTGTGGCCAACATCGCGCGGCCACTGTGCGTCGGCCCAGGAGCCTGCGCATGCGCGTCGGTCCGACAGCGAACGCTCCGCCGCTGGTTAGTGATGACTCCACCGGCGAGTCGCTCGAGTCGCCGCGCTTGCTGCCGTGGTTTCGGGACTTGAGCACGTCGTCGGTCAGTTGGACCTCCTCCTGGCGCAGAAGCCGGCCGACACCTCCTCTTCCGTCTCCGACTGGGTCACGGTGTCGGAGTCTGTAACGGCAAAATATTTGCTCAGGGAGGCCTGTGATAACGTTGTATCGAGTGTTCGTGAGCTTTACGTCAAAGTGTAGTTCATGCTACCGCAGATCCAGCGCATATTCAGATCTTTTCACAGTCATATTAAAAATGTTGGTTCAAAGCAAACATGCCCATAGCCTTTTTGGACGAAAACAGCTTCGCCATGTTTTAGCATTCCTTGCAAATGTTCCTGGTCCTTATCTCCGCGACCTGATGATCCATTGCAAAGCAATCTCGTACATTGCTCCAAGACGCCGCGCTAGGGCAATGTGTCTTCGGATTTATGTTGACAAAACATTCATGTTGCAAAGAAAGTGCCTTATTATCAATCAGTGCGAAGGCACGGATGCAGATTGCAGGTAATCCTGCAGCACTCTGTTGATGTTGCATCTTGTCTTCAGCTCACCTTCGTCGGCGTGCTCGACGCCATCCGACTCGTACAGATCACTGCCGTCTTCCGAGGCCAGGTCCGTGTGGAGGAGATGCCATCTCTCGGCCAACCGGAGAACTTCGTCGTCGTCCAGCGCCGGCTCGAACTCGTCAGAGCCCGGCGACGAGTCGTCGTCACTGCAGGTCAGACGATTCAAGGACCAGGTCAATTTTTCACTGGGAGCCAAGCGATTCAAATGTCTAAATGTTTGATCCTGAACTGTGTGCGAAAATGAACGTTAGACCCGAAAATAACGCCCAAACAATCAACTTGACAAACGTAAAGAGAAAACTACCGTAAAGTTTTCACTTTGACCTTGATCGATCTTCAAGTGATCAATCACCTGAATTCAAAACAAACATGAAAGAAATGTTTAGAGCAATCCGTTCAAAAATGTCTCCGGGAGAATCCGAAAACTAAAGACTCTCTTTAAAGTCATTAAGCTAATATAAACACGAAACACCGGGTCGCTAAACACGCGACTGCGCACGGTGCCGGCAGCTGACCTGGACTCCAGGCCGCTGGCCAACTCAGCCGTGGAGAGGAAGTTACGGTCGGTCGGTCACTCGTCCTCGTCCATCTCCGAGAGAGGCTCGTCCTCAGAGAGCAGGTCCACGCTGTTCTCGAACTCGGCGCGCTCCGGGGTGACGCCGCGGCGAGAGGTCAGCGCGCGCGGCACCTGCGCGGACCGGTGGCATGGGACACGGTCACACGGAGTGAGAGCGGGGAACAAGCGCACCTGCGCGGGCCGGTGGCACGGGACACGGGTCACACAGAGTGAGAGCGGGGAACAAGCGCACCTGCGGGCCGGTGGCACGGGACACGGGTCACACGGAGTGAGAGCGGGGAACGACCGCACCTGCGCGGGCCGGTGGCATGGGACACGGGTCACACGGAGTGAGAGCGGGGGCCCTGGCACCTGCAGGCTCTGCTTGCAGGGGAGCCGGGTCACGCAAGGCGCTGGCAAGCCTCGACGACTGGAGGTACGCCTAATCGGGACCACGCCATGGAGAAGAAAATGTACGCACCTAAAACATCAGATAGCAGATGTGCCAAAATTCACTAACGTGTCTGAGCACAGCGCGCAGACCGCAAATACACTTGCACCAAAAAGGCTGTGTCCGAGGCATGGCAGAACAGCGAGCGATGCCCACCACAGGTCAGACAGGCAGCTAACCTCAGCGATGGGAGCAGGCTCTGGAAGGACCGTCGGCACCTCGTTCCTCTGATACTTGTACTTCACCAGGGAGTGCAGGCCAAAGTGCGGCATGCAGAAGAACCGTCCCGTGTCGCTGTCGTGTGCGTAGTTTACTGCGGCAGGAGGTTGTGCGTACGCTGAACACCACGCAGGTTATGGACGGCCGCGCGCACACTCACTTTTGTATACTAACGTCGGAACAGTCAAGTGCCTCGTGGTGTCCAATCTTGTATCGACGAGCTCTCAGAGTCCAGCTGATAAGCTCAAACCACCGCGACCTCGTTCGGGATGTCTTTCGGAGCGTTTCCTGTCGGGGCGGCGTGGCAGCCCGCTACTCACGAGGCTTCAGGGTGACGTTGCAGTACTCGCAGCGGAAGCAGGGCGGGTGGAACACCTTCCCGTTGGCCACCATCCGCTCCACCAAGTAGACGCGTTGGCAGCAGAAGTGGCACGTCTCGGCGGCGGCGCCCGAACCCTGGCGGCCACAGACGGAACTAGAGGGCGGCCTCGCACTCCAGCCCGTCCGGGGACGGCACGGCAGAGACCGACGCTGGCGGGTCCGGGCCGCAGCACCCGCAGCACCGCTCACCGGTGCGGCACCACGGCAAGCCAAGGTGCCGCCTTATCTTTGTGGACATACCGCCGCCTGTTTCGCTTGGCGTCCAGTATGACCTTCGCAGTGCGTCCACAGTCTGACCTAAGTCGTGTGTCGGCTCGCCTGCTTTTGCGTCCCGTCAGGAGTTAGGTCCGCTTTCAGACGAGTGGTGGGTTGGAGGGGGAGCCGCAGCTTTTCCTCCAGAACTTCCACAAAAGAGCATTAGCCCCATAGAATTTCGTGGAAGGAAACGACTTAAAAGCGAAGTTGCGCTGTCCTTCCTCCATCGAGGTTCCGTTGCTAGCGCCTCCAGAGTGCAGCCGTCGCACGCACCAGTGTGAGCGTGGGTCGGTCGCAGTCGGCCGCCTGTCGTGGGGGCGCTGGCGTCGCCGCCGAGCGTCGCCCCGGGCGGGTCGGCGGTCGGTGCTGACGGCAGCTGCTCGCCACCCCTCGTCCCCGTCGGCCGTCCAGGTCACTGGCGGCTCGTCCCGTCTCGTCTCGGCCCCCGCCTGCCGTCCAGGTCAGCGGCGGCTCGTCCCGCCTCACCCCGTCTGCCGTCCAGGTCAGCGGCGGCGGCTCGTCCCGCCTCACCCTCGCCTGCTGTCCAGGTCAACGGCGGCTCGTCCCCCCCCCCCCCCCGTCTGCCGTTCACGTCAGCGGCGGCGGCTCATCCCGCCTCACCCTCGTCTGCCGTCCAGGTCAGCGGAGGCGGCTCGTCCCCCCCCCTCCCCGTCTGCCGTCCAGGTCAGCGGCGGCTCTTCCGACGGTCCTCGTCCAGCAGAGAACGCTGGAATACCTCACGTACTTATCTGGTGTACACGTTGGCTGTCGGCTCCGTGTGTTGTGACACCCAGTTTGTTATATTTATCACGTTCAGTCTGGAACGTCGAATACTTCAGTTTCATTGCTTTTTTGTGAATATGTCGCCAGTTGTTTGCTAAGGCCTGTTTACAGCTCCTATCGCGTGTTACTCCTTTGTCCGTCTGAGAGTGAGGGCACTGAAGACACCGTTTCACCTCCAGCATTTGTGTAACATTACGTCACGGCGGTTTGTGGAACAGACAGCGTAGGCACTGCGGATATCCATCGCCTCATCATTCACAACGAGTTCAACTCGGTGAATTCAATGAGTTGAGTTTGATTTCGATGCGGTGTGTGGATAGTAGCGGTACAATCCGCACTTAGTTTGTAAATTGACAAAATATCACATTTCGAACAGCTCAACCATGTGATGATATTCGGTGGAGCCCATCGTATCATCATAGTACTCCAGATCTCTTCATTTAATCAAAATTCTGTAGTTTGTCACGCCATTAATCTGCGCCCGTCCCATCGTTATCCGGTTAAATTCACGGCAGTTCCAAAAAGTAGTCATTTCTTTCTGCATTTCAACAGCATCATATTTATCCAATACGTGCCGCGCTTTTGTTCCGTCATTTGTACCAGCCGCGTGTCGACAACGCCCCGCCTGAGCTGCGTGTTGTCGGCAATACGCGGCTTAAGCGGACCTACCGGTGTGTCTCCGGGTTCAAAGCCCGAATCCACCGCTTGGCAAACCGTCAGCCATCCTGCAGTCAGTGGCTTCAGACCCTCAGCTGTCTGTCCCAACTTTCAGGGTGTGCCATTCTCGTAGTCATGCCATTTTCGACCCATTTTGCAGGTTGGGGGTTGTACCTTTTGCACTTGTTTGCGAATACGTTTGTCGACCTGTTTCTGTTGTTTGCGCCACGGTATCCGTCTAGTTATTTTACGGTCCGTTGTTGCCAGCAATCGTCTGTGCCTGCCTTTTCAACCACTGTATGAGCAATGAGCACTGCAGTGTATGAGCACTGCAGAACAATGTTCTCAGTTCGCCTTGGTCTTTTTTGCATTGCAAAGAACCGCTCGCTTCGGCTATAATATGCCACATGTCAGCGTTACTTGGACGCTCGCAGCATGCGTTGATGTGGACCCCGTGCCGTATTTCGCCGTTAGTCATTAACTTTCTATGCCTGGTAGTTCTGTCCGTATCATCCCTTCTCCCGTCGCTCCACTGTTTATGCCGCATAGGTGAGTACATACAGGCACACATCACCGTGTCTGTACGCCAGTGGAAGACTGCGCGGTCGATCCTGTCATTATCGCCGCATGCAGCTGATGCACGACATCCGTCAGTCCTGTCCTCGTATTTACAAACAATTCACGCACGACTTGATTCAACATACGTCTGGGCCTAACTTCTCGCCGTAGTTTGATTCCCATCCGACCCAGTGAGTTCATCATTTCCGGGGTGATTGTCGTACATTGCCTTATCACCCACGTCTCAGTCGTCGGTCGGTCCTAATCATCCCACTCGCGAGCATCGCTCGTCATCTCTGTGTGCGGCAGGGTCAGTGTCCTGTGCAGCCTCTGTGTTTGTTCTTGCCAGGCGTCTGCCAATGAGCTGGCTCAGGTGTTTCCAGTCCCATGTCAGTCCCCACAGCCCGGCTGTGTTGTCACCAGCACTGCGTCCGTCTCCACAGTTCGGCTGTGGTGTTTCCAGTCCCGTGCCAGTCTCCACAGCTCGGATGCGGTGTTTCCAGTCCCGTGTCAGTCTCCACAGCTCGGCTGCGATGTTTCCAGTCCTGTGTCAGTCTCCACAGCTCGGATGCGGTGTTTCCAGTCCCGTGTCAGTCTCCACAGCTCGGATGCGGTGTTTCCAGTCCCGTGTCAGTCCCCACAGCCCGGCTGTGTTGTAACCAGCACTGCGTCCGTCTCCACAGTTCGGCTGTGGTGTTTCCAGTCCCGTGTCAGTCTCCACAGCTCGGGGACAGCCCCGCTGTGTGCCCTCAGTTTCAGCGTGCGTCTAGCCATACAACATCGTCGCTGTCCGAGTCTATTTCCCGGGGGAGGTCGCTCGTGCTCATCATGCTGCGTAGCTCGGGTTGAGGTTGAGGTGTGCTGTGCAAGAGACCCGTACCCACACGCACGTCAGCTAGGCCACAGCGACCGATGTACTGTGTGTTTCCCTCCACTCAACTGGCATAGGAAACGGCGCACGTAATATCAGCACGAATGCAATAGCATAACATGCTCTCATATGATCATATCGCATAGGAGATCGCATGAGTCGTTCGATTGTTTTACTCATAGCTTTATATGGATACCATCCGTCGGCCAAGGTAGTTTTTTTTACCGAAACACAATCAAGCAAACATTGAAAACTTAACGTACACTTCCAGCGAGTCGAGCTGAGTGCAACACGTTCCTCCTAAATCGCGTTTGAGCTTACTCTCTGTTCGTCCCCTCCCTTCCCCAATATGAAACCTGCCAACGCAGTCAGTTTTTCGTCAGTCTGTCATCTCACCGCGCCAGCCTTCCCAGTCCGCCGCTGTCTTTCGCCTTCCCAGCCCACGCCCAGCCCCCCCCCCCCCCCCCCCGGGTCAATCATGCCGGTCTGAGATCTCCCCTCGTGCCTCGTGCGCCTCAGCCTCCCCCCCGCCGACGGCAGCACGGAGTCCCCCGCTCATGCGTTTAGTGCCCGCCATAGCCGGCGGGCGCGGCTGCGCCAGTGACAGAGCGCTGGAAGTGCAGCGGCCAGCACAGCCGCCGTTGGAGCCGCGGCAGTGCCGTCCGCCACCCGCGGCGTGCGTTAGTCGACGCCTGCCTGTACACGGGTAGAGCGCGACGGAGACGCGGCCGTCGCGGCCGTATGTACAGGGGCCGGCGGACCGCTGAGCGGCGCGCCACCCTCCACCGCCGCGCCGCTCCGTGAGCTCCGTGCCAGAGGCTTGTGTCCACGCGGACGCCATCTGCTGGGAGGCGGCACCGCAGGCAGAAGAAATGAGCAGACGCAGGCCCCCGGAGACCGGCATGCGGACAGAGAGCGGACAGCGGCCCCGGGACAGGACGGGCAGGACAGAAGCGCACCACCAGAAGCTTAGTCGAGAGATATTAATCAAAGCAGTCCCGCTCTTGGTTAGGCATTTATTGGTGTAAAAGATATTTAAAACACAACAATAACGCAGGTGATAACATCCGATATCACACAAGGAAGCGTAGTAATGACCAGCGCAGGCCCTGAGGCCCTGCATCCCTGCGAATGCCCGTCAACTGAGCATAACCACGTAAAACAGTCCCATCGCCTACAACTGTTACAGCTTATCGCCCGGGTCCTGAGCGTAAACCTGTTATGACGCCGGGCGAACACGCCGGTGTCACGGCTGGCCCTCACACAGGTACAAATATAGCACCACACAAAACAGCCACCTCTCCCGGCGCCGCAGCGACGTACTGCGCCGACGGACCAAGGACATCGCATCGCCCTCGCCGCCTCACAACCTGCCCCCGCTGCGAGCCCACGTCCCTTCCCAGCCGAGCGGCCACCCGCCGCGAGCCACAGCCCGCTGCGAGCGACTACCCGCGACGAGCGACTACCTGCCGCGAGCGGCCACCCACTGCGAACGGTTACTCGCCGCGAGCGACTGCCCGCCGCGAGCGACTACCCGCCGCGAGCGACTACCGGCTGCGAGCCACAGCCCGCTGCGAGCGACTACCTGTGACGAGGGACTACCCGCCAGCAGCCGACCGGCACAGCACCACAGCCCCTAGCGGTCGAACCCGCGCAGCGCGTCGCCCACGACCAGCGAGAGCGCATACGCCGCCAGCGAGTAGCATGCGCAGGCCAGCACGAGCGCGCGGAGGCGGGCGACCGCCGCGCGCGCCGAGCTTCGCAGTCGCGCCGCCAGGCCGCGCTGCGCTCGTACCTGGGCCGGCGGCGGTGGCGGCGGCGGCCTGCCGTGCTCCCTCGCCCCGAACCGCTGCGCTATCTGAGCCACGCGGTTCGAGCCGTGCAGGTGCTGCCGGTGTGGAGGGGTGACGGTTGGAGGCGAGCAGCGGCAACTCGACATTGCAGTTATTGGGGCAGGTGCGACCGAGGGCACGTCTGTCAATCCTTCGCGTTCACATCGCGCATCAAATCTCGACTTAGAGCGACAGCCAGACATGATGCAAAGCACTGAACAAATCGCAGTGGTGTTATCTTTAGGGCTTCCTGTCTGAGAAACCTAGCCAGAGAGCAGCTGCGTCAAGGTGCGATGACGTGCTGACCAGGCTCGAGCAAGCCGAATCTGAGGCGGCTTGGGCCGACTCCAGCGCTATTTAAGATCAATCAGCGATGATTTACTCAACAAGCCTCGTCGGCAGCAGCCCGAAATACCAGAGGCTTTCGAAATAGATGGCCGGTGTCGACGGTCGGCACCAGACCACCGGTCCACAGAACAGACCACACTACCTGGGGCGTTGTTCGTGCTTTAACTATTTTCAAACACGCAACCAATGTGGTCGTTCACGTTCCATTCTTTCGCATCAAGACGAGGAATCAAATGGTAGCTTTCAGCAGGGCACGCATCTAAGGTCTGGAAGCCTAGAAACACGGCCCTCTGACGGCGTACTCCGGCGTCGGCGCACCTTGTCGCTGAAGGCGTCGCGGCTCCAGG
>NW_023596108.1:84209-196156 GCF_011947565.3 Pollicipes pollicipes
CCAATGATCTGAGTCACCCCTCGCTTCGCTCGTACCCTCGCCCGAATCTAGAAAGAAAGGAAGTGATCGTGGGTAGTTAATCTGCTTCTGCATTAGAGGGCCTTAATATACCAATGTGTTACACGACATAATTATGTCGGCTGTCCAAAAAAAAGAAGATCTCTGCCCCTGTCCGTCCAATTTCCACATTGGACTTTGTTGAAATTCTAAGAAATTGGAATCCAATCAGCACCTATACTGGGGATTGATGCCGGTCCGTGGGGTCTTTTGGTGGTGATTGTCAGACTGACAGTCCGGCCTGTACCCCAGGTGCTGGTGATTGGTGCCGTCCGTGCGGTCTGTTGGTGGTGATTGTCAGGCTGACGTCCGGTCTGTACCAGGCTGGTGATTGGTGCCGGTCCGTGCGGTCTGTTGGTGGTGATTGTCAGACTGACGGTCTGTTCTGTACTCCAGGTGCTGGTGATTGGTGCCGGTCCGTGCGGTCTGTTGGTGAGTGATTGTCAGGCTGACGGTCCGGTCTGTACTCCAGGTGCTGGTGATTTGGTGCCGGTCCGTGCGGTCTGCGGGCCGCCATCGAAGCCCAGCTGCTCGGCGCCCGGGTGATGGTGGTCGAGAAGCGGGACCGGCTCAGCCGCAACAACGTCCTCCACCTCTGGCCCATGGTCATCCATGACCTCAAGGCGCTCGGCGCCAAGAAGTTCTTCGGCAAGTTCTGCGCCGGTGCCATCGACCACATCAGTGAGTCGACCTTGGGGGAGGGGGAGGGGGCGGGGCCAGCGTAGGTCACGCCTGCTGAGCACTGATGGGCTTCGCGGAAGAGCCCGCAGCCTGGTCTCGCTCGTGGTGAACGCATGACGTGGCGCTGGGGTGGTGCCGGTGCATTGTCAATGCGCATGGCGCTGAATATATGCCTTACGGCTAATCCATGTTATTCGCTCTCCTCTGGCCTTGCTAGTCACTGTCGCGTTCTGGCAACAATGGACGGTTTGTTTTGCGGCTCATGATTGGCTGTTGTTCCAAGATTTGAATCTTTTCCTCTGTTGCAATGAAGTGGTCACCTGAAAGGCTCTGGCGCTTCCATTGGAAGGCGTTCTTATTGTTGTTATCAGAGACACGCACAGTCTTGATGGGGGAGGTTCCATAGTGTTCGCCGTGGTCCGGCACTAACGCCACATTGACGGCGGGGTCCCCACGGCCGCGGCAAACAGCTCAGCAATGCTGCATCTTTCACCGCCGGGGCGTTCGCGGCTAGAAGATCACTTACAATGGTCGTATGTGTGTAATCTTGATTAAATGTGGCGAAAGCTCATTAGGATTCCCCGGGCGCCAGCGCGCGCTCGATCACATGTACCTGAATTTCTGCTGGCGATGCCGTCTGTCGTCGTGTTTGCGCCATACGCATGACGCGCTGGTTCGGCCGGCTGTGGGGCTGCTGGGAGCTGTGAACACTACCGCAGACGGTTTGAACTCACCCACTGCTGGCGCAGTCACGGCCACTCACTCAAGCCAACGGTTACGCAGATACGCATAGGTACTGTCTACGAACGTTATAGCGACCGCGAAATTCTATTCGACACCCTTTCAACGCCTGTCACCGTGTGGTGCCGCACAGTCTGCCTCGATTTATCGTAGACACGCTTGGCACGGCGCAAAGGTCGGTCGCAACGCCTGGCTCAGCTGCCCGCGACCGTCGACAGGCGTCATGTCGGCACAGCTGACGCGCGCTGACGGGCTCAGTCACCCCGCGCGGCCCAGTACGCGCTGCAGCGGCCCGCTGTGTCCAAGGAGCCGCCGTCTAGTGGTTGCCTCACTCGTGGCCCACTCGGCACCCGGCGCCGTTTGCATACGTTGGGAGCGGAGCAGAAGCTGTGAATCGATCGGCGAATGACGCACTGCTGCTGATAGCGAGGTGCTGCGGTCAGCGACTGTTTACACGCGGCTGGCCCCTTCGTCTGAGATGGCGCCCCCAGTTTTGGTACTTTTGGACTTTTACGTGTCACGATCATCGCCAGTTGATGTAGGTTCTGAATTGATCGGAGAGATGGAGAGATTTGAGGATACGACATGCCAACTCGGCACAGGACCTATGAAGGATACAACATTGTCTTCCGGACATCGGATGTGCCTCATGTTTTAAGTCAACAGGATACAGCAGTACACGGTACTCACGCATTGACCCAAGGTAACATACACGATGTTTAAGCCGTAATCGACGTAGCATGCCTTGACACAGACGTGCCGGCAGTGTTATCACCTGTTATGTTAGCCTTTACGGCCTGAGACCAGACTTACCCAGCCTCGCCGTGACAAAGCGCGTTCGTGGCGGCGTGAAATCAAAGCCGATGTGCATTTCAAGCCCGTGCACGTGATGAAGTGTGAGTACGTGACCTCCGTGTGTTGCGTGCCGCGGCGAGTGCCAACCGAGCATTGGGCCTGGTGTTCAATAACTCCGACCCGGCTTTCACCGTGTGCCTGGCTCGGCGGCGTGGTGGCCAGGCAAAATCCGTGGGTTTGTGATGTTGCAACAGGTGGTTCTTGGGAGATAGCGGCTTGTCGCGACGTGGGATACCATCATGTATGTGTCATGTTAAGAGCTTCAATTCGTTGGCTGCTACTCTGGGTAAACATTTTTTGAGCTGCTGATACCAACGTAGTTTTTTATGCGACGGGAATGCACGGGGACTCACGGGTCTTTAAAGCGATCGTGCTGTTATCTCCGTCGCATGTTTATACGAATGTACGCCACGCAGATACGGCTATCTGTGTTGTGTTGCATCAGAGATACGCCTCTGCCGAGGAGGGCTGGCGTCTCGAGCTGTGCTGTCCGCCCGGCGGGGGCGGCTTCAGCAAATACAGAGATAGCTGGTGACTCAGCCGCATCCGGGAGCCGGCGTGGGTCCGCCGGCATCACCGGAGGCGGCTCGGCGGGCCGGCGAGCAACCGGCGCCGCTTGAGTCAGCCGCCGCCGCGGCCACCCTCCCCGGCCGCCGCGAGACAGCCGTCCCGCAGTCGGCTGCCGGCGCCGGCCACCCGGTCAGGCTCGGCCGATGGGGACAGGGTCGATGCTGAGACTCGCGGTTTCCGCAGCCTAAGTGGGTGCGGCAGATTTGGTACCAGAATTTGATTTTCACTGATGGACGCATTGTGTGATCCTTGTTTTCATTGTGTGCGTGTCGATCACGGCATGCTGTGCGTCGCGTCAATCAATGCCCATCGGCTGCTCCTCTGGTCATCGCGTCACCGTCGGTCTCTGACGGTGACCTCTGCTGACCTCTCGTCTCTAGTCGGGCGCAGTGCATGCGCACAGTGCAGGCGCTCCTCCGGCCCCCGACTGAGACGCAACCAGCGTGTGATTGTTGGCGTCTCGGCCGCCGGCCACCAGCTGTGGGGGGAGGGGAGGGGGCGGGGCGCCCTTGGCACGTGGACACGCTGCGCCCACGGCCGAGTTAAGCGGCAACGGGCCGCCACCAGCCGCCAGGTGTTTCCGGACTGTCCCGACGCCGGCGACCGCTCACGTCCGCCGGCTGGTGCCGAGATGGCGAGGTCGTCCTGGCGGTCTGCTGCTGCAGGTCACGGTCAGACGCTGATGGATAGCGCTGAGGCTCGGTCTTTCACAAGCCGAAGCGCGCTGGGGAGCGTCGGACACGAGCCCGGTCTGAACGCGGCCCGCCGACTGGCGTCCTCGTGGCCTAATGCTCGTGGCCTATGGCCTAATGGCCTAATGGCCTAATGGCCCAATGCTGGCGTCAGGACGGATAGCCTCCGTTTGGGCGCACCACCGACCGTGTTTCGGTTTCCCGGTTAACGTGAGCATGGCGGATTGCGGCGGCTGCGACAGTTGTGTTTGCCGTAACATGATCGCCGCGGTTCGGGTGTCGGTAGCGTGTCCTGCGCCTCCCCCACCCCCTCGCTCCATCTCTCCTCGCTGGCGCCTCGCTGGGTCGGGAGACGGGGCGATCTGTGTGCCGCCGATCGTATTGAGAGACGTCGCCAACGCCCCGCTTATCAGCGGTGACGAGCGCCCCCTCTGACCTGGCCAGTCCGGGCTGCAGGAGCCGGGCTGGGCGCGATGGACGGCATGTATACAGCAGCGCAGCTGGTGGCACAGGTACCTCGAGCGGCGCGAAGGGTCGCGTATGTACTCTGCGTTGTTCTTGAGCGTCTGTGAGGTGCTGCTGTCCGCGGCCAGGGCGCGGTAAACGGGCCACGGTGTCAGTGGGTCGCTAGATCGGAGGGTGACGCTGCCCCGACGGTCACCAGACAACTGCTAATGCACACACCTGTCGGACTCCCGTAAAGGAGGCGCTGGGCTGTCGCCAGCGCTCGACCGGCTGCACCTGGCACGGTCCGCCCACGTCGCTGGAGGGGCCGGCCTCCGGGGGTGGCGGCGAGGCTCTGTAGAGGGGGACGGCGCGAAGAGCGCGGCACGGGTCAGAGGCAGGCTCTGACGAAGTCACTGCATCGCATGCAATGATCTCTGCTGCTGGGAGATCTGTGCCAACGAACGCGCTGCCTCACTGCCAGCCTGTCGTTCGTCTGAAGCGCATCTGATACCGATGTACGAATGCATGGAGCACGCTCCGCCTGGAGTGTAAAGTGATGTTCTCACTTGAGAACAATCTTCATTTGATCTTCTCTTATCTTATAAGAACCCATGGCGGTCTAACTGGAACACAACCGCCCGACAAGCGTGCCTATCTGTTCATCACCACTCCCGTGCAACATTTCCACCACACGAGGCTTACACGATGTAGCAAAATGGAAAACCAGTTTCTGTCTCGAACACGGCAGTCGTCCGCACCTGATGATGCAGCAGACCCAAGCCCGTTGCTCCGGCCCCTCCGGCTGTTGTGCCTCGCCTTGGCATCCAAACGGGCCTGACGTATCCCTTCTAACCCTGCCCGTGTGGACGGTGCGCTTTTAGCTCCGTGTGTTTTGATACGGCCCGATATACCCCGGGGTCACGGTGAGCGCTCTGTCAGAAGCCCCTCCACCCTCCCCCTCCCTGCCCATAAATCAGCGAAGTTCCCGGAAAGCCGGCTGCGCCTCGGCGCGGTGGGAGTGCTCGTCAGCACATCAACAGGGGTCACGAAAGGCCGCGCCCGAGCATCAGCGCGGTGGCTGTGGGAGAAGAGCGACAGGCGGGACCGGAACGCCGGAGGCGGCCGTCTGTACCGGCCGTTCTCAGCTCGTCGGGCCGCGTCCGCGCCACGCGCACAGATGCAACAGTGCCTGGTGCAGTGAACAAGCACGGCCGGGGGAGACGATGCCCGTTCGCAGTGTTGTCTTTGGGGGACCATCGCCGCCTCCTTGGCTGTGGCGGCAGAATGGCGAATCATTGGGTCACAATGGGATACATTTGCATGGCCTCCTGTTGTTTGAGCAAATCGGCTCCAGGGGCCAGTTGCACCAGCTTTGCATGAACGCCCACCCTTATCCTTGATCTGGCAACTGCCTTTACGGATGACATGAGAAAAAGTTAACTGTCAATGCCATGGCCAGCTAGCTAAAGCACCCACACACCTTCGAGCATGAGACGTGGGTCGGGTGGTCCCGTCGCGTGCCGGGTCGAGCCGGGCCAGGGCTTGTCCAACAGGACATTTAGGCGCGAGGTGTCCTGCCGTACGAACCGTCGACGCAAAAACATGCCCCCCCCCCCCCCCCCGCTCACAGTTCAGCCTAGACAGCGCGCCTCGCCCACCCGGCCGAAAGCTTTGTAATGCCCGAATGAGTCATCGCCATACTGTTGATCGGCGACGGCCTCCGTCCTTGTTGTTGCAGATTGTTGACATTGAATTATTGCGAAAGAAAACGGGATATTGTGACGCTTATGCAACGCTTGTCTGATGCACTGGAACATGTTGCCGGCCCCATTTCCAAGGCGAAGCGAACATGCGAGGGACGCAGACTTGCCCTTTCCTGCCCTTCTCAGAGATGGCTGAAGGTGACGCACGTAACACCGCGTGCCGCCGACCGGCAGGTATCCGCCAGCTGCAGTGTATCCTGCTGAAGGTGGCGCTGCTGCTGGGCGTGGAGCTGCACGAGAACGTCGGCTTCGAGCAGCTGGTGGAGCCGTCCGACGAGCGGACCGGCTGGCGCGCCCGGCTCAGCCCGCCTGACCACCCGGCTGCCCGCTTCCAGTTCGACGTCCTGATCGGCGCCGACGGCAAGCGGAATACGTTCCCCTGTGAGTGGTTCGCGCCGGCTGAAGCTGCGTGGGGCTCCCCTGTGAGTGGTTCGCGCCGGCGGAAGCTGCGTGGGGCTCCCCTGTGAGTGGTGCCGGCTGCTGAAGCTGCGTGGGGCTCCCTTGTGAGTGGTTCGCACCTGCTGAAGCTGCGTGGGGCTCCCCTGTGAGTGGTGCGCGCCGGCTGAAGCTGCGTGGGGCTCCCCTGCTGGGGTGGCCGTCGGCTGGGGCTGTGTCGGAGCCGGTGCGGCTGGCACGGGTCATGCGGGTGCGCCCCAGCTGGCGGTGGAAGGCAAGCGGGGTAACACTCCGGGTCTCAGGGTCGGGCTCTGAGGCTCGCGCTACAAGGTTGTCATCTGTCGTGTCGCAGTCAGGGCGGTGCCACAGGGGCTGGATCACGATTTGTGGCGGGTGCTCACGCCCGGTCGCTGGCGGGTTTCAGAGAATGACGACAATAGTTTCCGGTTTTTTACTGTTTCGTTTTCGTGCATCGTCGCGAAAAGGACCGCACGACAGTGTTCATGGAGGGCGACAGGACTGATTGGGCACGTCTATGAATGCAACCAAGTTATACGTGAGAGCTCGGCGAGTGCTGAGGAGTCCATTCTCCGCAGTGGAGGTCGTCCAGGGAGCGAAATGCAAAGCACTTCGCTGTGGGAGTCATGTGGGAAAAAAGCAGCTGACTTTGGTGGGAGTTTGCCGGGACACACGTCGCTTCCAGACGAGAGCCTTGTCGGACGTTTTAATACGCCTTCCGGTGATGGCTCGTGTTTAGAGGCGGAGCCTGTTCCCGTGTGACTCGGCCCGGGGAGCGTGCGGTTGCCCGCGCTCGTGGGACCCAGTGGATAAATGCGGTGCCGCGGAAGTTTCAGTCACGTTCCGCATAGTAACTGTCTGTAAGCCGAATTGGTCCCGAATTGTTACCTTGATAAGCAACGTGACAGTCTGTAGTAGCTAACCCGATCGAGGAGGGCAGTCGTAAGCATTCTCTACGTCGCCCAGTCTGTCACATTCACTTGAGATGTGGCTTTGTGTGCTGGAGATTAGCACCTTTACAAAGGCGCGCTGGAAAGGTCACCATGTTTCAATGCGGCGAACTCGGGCATGAGTCGGTATGGAAACCGTCGAGCCGGCCATGGCTGTTGTGAAAATAGCTTTGGTAGAGCATGAGACCAGAGCATTTTTGAATGACGCTATGTCGGTCATGTGGAAGTACAGCTTGCAGCAAATACCTTGTAGTTGTCTTAAAGGTTAGTACGTATGTGAATGGCAGTTTATGGCAAATACCTTCGAGTCGTCAAAAATGTCACTTTCGCCCAGTGGGGTTAGTGGTGTCCACAGCTGTAACTGAGTTGTATTGGGGTTGTAAATGGATTTAAGTAGTTCGCTTGTTCGTCCTGATTGTGATGGGGCGATGTGATGTCTCGTTGCCCGATGCCGGGGAACATTTGGATGGTATTGCAAGTTATTGCCAGTCGTAAGTTTTCAGTGCAGGTTTTTAATAGGCCTCAAAGGTGAGATTGTCTTTTGAGGTACAGAGACAGTCTTAGGCCATATTTACCATGCAGGTGTTGGGTATTGGGTGTGAACACCTGTGCGACTGCTGTCAACATGGTGTCATGATTATCGACTGGTTTCTTAGTGTGCGTGTTCGCGTCGCGTGGCGGCCACGTGTCAGATGTGCAGCCACAGATACGGGAGGCACTGTCCTGCTTTACCACGAGTTGTTTCCCGTACCTCGATAAGCTCAGTTTCCAAGATGTTTTTTATGGTGACTGAAAACATCGGCAAGTAGTGTGCCAGCGGCATGTAGAGCAAGCTCCAACGGCTTTCAGAAACACCAGGACCCTGGATTAAGTGGAGGTGAACTTAAGAAGGCTCGAAAACGAAAACGGCATTGTGAAGCTCATCCATCGTTTACGTTAGGCGTGTTTTGCCACTGTCACCCCTGTACGTGTCTGTTTATCGCTCCGTGATCTGTCCTCAATGCACCTTGTTAAGCGGGCCGTAAAGCCTGGCAGCAAGCCCTGTTGTCAGCAGTAGCCGCTCCCCATATCGTAACATCGGCATCCTGTGTCCGTCATTCCTCGCAGTACTCTCTTTGTTTGCATTATTCGTGTCGTTTTTGCTCATCGCGCGGCAGGCTTATTAATAGCCAGCATAACGGGTGGCTGTGCCGGCTTGTACAATTCAGTGCAGTGATGTAGTTGGTGAAGCCTGCTGCCGACGTAACGTGATGTAACGTAATATGGACCGCGGGGAATGAATTCCACATCTGTTGGAAAGCTTCCAGACCTCTGCTGGTCTCAGCAACATAACAGCGACGTGCTCGTATACATGGCACTGAGGAATGTTCAGTGGGCAACAGGCATATTTCAAACATAGTTTTGATCGTGGTGCAGATAGAACAATAAAGCTGAATACATTGGTCAGCGTCTATATCCAACTACCAATCCGTGCGCGTGTGGTCGGACGCGAGACTGCCGGATGGATATTTATCCATCCTCTGCTCCTCTGCATTCAGTGGGCTCGCTTGCACAATCGTTTGTTCTGCCAGCACCTCGCGTGACCTGTGTTACCTCCTTATTTAGTCCTTGGTGCCACACCGTACTCGCCCAGCGTGCGTTCTTCGCGAAATGAACGCCGGATTGCTCCTATGTGTCGTCGGTTGTGTATGCTGTCATGCGTAGCTGTGGCACCCACAGTCAAGCCATGTTTTTGCTCGCGATGTCTCATAGGTTCGTTCGTCGTTTGCGCCACTTTTTCCAGTCGCTCGAGTCGCTATCATTAAGCCGACCGTCCAGACGCAAGGCCAGCCGACATCACTAAGAAATGATCTAGACCCTGCTCTCCAGTGCGTCCGCACGATCACCAGCTGCCGCGCTACGCTGTTGGTTATCTCGTGTCTCCGTCCTCAGGCTTCCGACGCAAAGAGTTCCGCGGGAAGCTCGCCATCGCCATCACGGCCAACTTCGTGAACCGGCACACGAGGCCGAGGCGAGCGTGGACGAGATCTCCGGCGTCGCCTTCATCTTCAACCAGAAGTTCTTCAAGGAGCTGAGCGCCTCCACCGGGATCGACCTGGAGAACATCGTTTACTACAAGGACGAGACGCACTACTTCGTCATGACCGCGAAGAAGCAGAGCCTGCTGGCCAAGGGTGTCATTCTGGAGGTGTGTACTGTACTGACTGGTGGTAGTACGGGGGGGGGGGGGGGGGGGTGCATTACGACATTTCTGCGCTCGATACTCATGGTCTGAAGGCTACTAGGCAGCCAGATGTCCATAAACGCGCGCCCGGGTGGCCGGCTTGATACCCTTTGCTCGGGTAGGGGGTCAGTTTGACCCCCCTTAAATTCTGGAACTAAAAGAGCTAGCGATACCAAATTTACAGAGCGTGTTATCCTGTACGTGAGCTCACTTAGGTCATGTTTCACGTTCGTAGGTCATGACCTTCGGGTCAAATAAGGTCAAACAAGGTGAAATTCCACGCTGGTCTCCAAAGTGCCCCCACAACCTAGATAACCGTTTCTAAGCAAAAGGTCACTTGCTCATTTAAGGTCAGTGACCTTGTTTGACCTTTTGAAGATCATTATGACCAAAATCATACAAGACTGTTCTGAGTTTTGCTTTTGAATAAGCGACAAAGATTATGCTAGGCAGTATGTTCCTAAAAACAAAATGTTGACCTGGGTCATTTTGGATCAGTGACCTATTTTGACCTCTAAGAAGTCCATGGAAGATGTATAATGCGGTTCATGCTATCAATGCATTCGAAATGAGCACCAGAAACTATCCCACACAGCAAGCCCCAGGGTAATAAAACAGGTTGTTTTTGACCCTGGTCTGACCTTCATACCTGACGTTAGGTCAATGTGCTGTGCTCATTCAACTGTTGTATTGCTTAAGAAAGTATCTCAGAAATGTATGGCCTCGTCTAACATTCCGTTGTTGCATTAGATTGAACGATTCCCCAGAAATTGACTTCGCTGAAACCATGGCCTCACTTTGGCCTGCCATAGGTCAGCGACTTTACAAGGTAAACGATTCGTTATTAAATTGTCTAGAACTATGCAAAATCTGGCGCGTCTGCGCCGCACCATTCAGAAGCCATCCTGGAAAAACCTTCGGGCGGGTCAGTTTGATCCCCACTCCACCCGAGCGCGTGTTAATGCGGGTAGGTGTGTTTTTCAGAGCTGTTTGTTTGTGGGATCTGTATCACCCAATAGCGATAGCCTCGCGGGAGGTTAGCGGGAGGCGACATGGTGACGAACTTCTTTGCTCGACATCGCTATTGTTGATACAGCTAGGTAGGCAGCCGCTCATTAATGCGAGCTTGTGTTGACACTGGAAGTGCACTGTGTTTGTTTGTGGTCTCGTTACCGTTGGGTTCCTGCGGCGGCACGTGATGTCAGCGTCTGGTGACCTGATGACGTTATCTGAGCTGTCGACCGGGGCAACGGCACACTGCGCCGACACCTCGGCTCCCAGCGTTGGGCATCGCGGTCGCGGTGCGGCTCGAGCCGTCGCGGCTCGACCGTTCCAACGCGTCCGAGTGTTATCGCACGCAGCGCATCAGCGTGGCTGGGCGTGCAGGACGTGAGGCCGGCTACCCGACACCAGCGTGCACGCTCGGCCGGCCCCGCGCACCTGTACCGGCCGCCGAGCGCCCTCCCCGCACTGACCGGCCGTGGCCGCCGGCGCCGCCAGGACCACGTGGACACCAGCCGGCTGCTGGCGCAGGACAACATCGACCGGGCGCGTCTGATGGCGTACGCGCGCGAGGCGGCCGACTTCTCGACGGACGGCCAGCTGCCGCAGCTGGTGTTCGCGCTCAACCACTACGGCCTCGAGGACGTGGCCATGTTCGACTTCACCTGCATGTACGCCGCCCGCCACGCCAGCACGGTGACGGTGCGGCACGGCCACAGCCTGCTGCTGCAGCTGGTCGGCGACAGTCTGCTCGAGGTGGGTACGGTTCGGCCTGCGGGGGAAGGGGGGGGGGGGGGGGGGTTGATCGATGCGGGGTCAGTGTGTGCCATTGCATTAGAGATGTGTTGAAGAACACAATCCAGTCGGAGGTGTGTGTAAAGAAGGATGCCATTAGAGACCACAGACTGTGAAGTGTGGTGCGGATTACACAGTGTTAACTCCTCTGTTGGCTGGAAGAGGCCCGGGCCAGCAAGGTAGCCTCGCTCGCTGGCTGTTGCCATGTGGGTGGCGAAGTATTTTAGTCATGCACGTGGTTTCAACTGTTGGCCCCAATTCAGATGCACTGCAAATGACGCCACTTGTATCCGCCGCCTTGTACATTGTATCTGGTATGTAAATCTGCGACGCCCTCGTCCGTATCATGCGTGAGCGTCCCCGCAGCGTGCACAGCCTCCACGCCGGCTCTTTTGCAGCCGTTCTGGCCGACGGGCAGCGGGTGCGCGCGCGGCTTCCTCTCCTGCTTCGACGCGGCCTGGCAGATCCGCACGTGGGCCAACCCGCGTCTCACGGCGCTCGACTGTCTGGCCGAGCGCGAGTCCACGTACCGGCTGCTGGCGCAGACCACTCCCAAGAACCTGAGCAGTGATCTGGGCGGCTACAGTCTGGACCCGCGCACGCGGTCAGTGTGGCGGCAGACGCCCAGGCCCGGGAGGGAGGGCGAGGGGGCAGCCGGGGGACATTTGTCACGTGCACTGAGCTGGATGGTGGCATGCATTTTGAACGGATGGAAGTTACTTGGTCAAATGGTTTGATGAATGGTGCTGGAGATCCGAATGTGTTGTGTGTTGGTGTTGTCTTGGGGAAAGTCAAGCTCATGTTAAGATGCTCGACGTCCGGCCGGCAGGATGGGCTCGATATTTTCTGCCAGATCTGCCTCGGTTTCACTCGCTGCGATCGGCTCGAGGTGTTGAGACGCTAAGAATCATAGCAGTTGCGTGCGTCGTAAAACGCTCCAGGGATATCTGCGTCGCCCCCGGTCATCCTCTTTGGTCCAGATTAAGGCTGAGGCGCCTGCCAACCGTTGGCCCGCCATCTCCGGCGGCTGTCGCCCCCGCGCTCCGCAGGTTTTGACGCCTCGCTCGGCCGCCAGGTACCCGAACCTGAACCTGCAGGCGGTGGGCGCGCGCCAGGTCTGCCAACTGGTGGACGCCGACGACGCCGGCTGGCTGACCGGCCAGCTGGCGGCGGCGACGGCACGGGATCACCAGGTCGACCTGCCGCCGCACAAGCGGCCCTACCAGCCGATCGAAGAGGAGGCGCTGCTCCGCTGGTGCCGCCGCCGGCTGGCCGACACCGACATTGACGTCACGGATGTCACCGACTGCTTCCAGTCAGGTGGGAACCGGCGCCCGCTGACACGAGCCGGGCTGTGCGACCGCCGCCGACCGTACCGGCTGATTCCAGTCACGTGCCGGGATCAGCTGATTTCTGCCGGGCAGTGTGGTCACCCATGGTAGGGAGGGTAGTTTCAGCCAGGTCAGAGACGTATCACCGAGGCTGCGGACGGACTCATGGCGCGTCGGTACCGAGTTTGTAGTAGCGTCTGGTTAGTTCGCTGTGGAATTGCTGTCGGCAGCAACCGGTTGAGTTGGAGACCTTTTTGTGGAAAGTCTATGTGTGGCTGAAAACTGCGACCGTCACGCCGTCACGCCGTCACGCCGTCACGCCGTCGTGCCGGCAGGTGTGGCGCTCTGCGCGATGCTGCACAGCTACCGGCCGGAGCTGCTGGAGCCGTCGGCGCTGCCGACCGAGCCGCTGGCGGTCGCCGGCCTGGCGCTGCGCCTAGTGGAGTCGGAGCTGGGCGTGGCGCCGCTGCTGACCGGCCAGCAGGTGGCCGGCCTGGCGCCGCCAGACCGGCCCGACCTCATACGCTACGCCAGCCTGATGTTCGACGCGCTGCACGGCCTGCCGCCACCCGGTCGGCCCCGGCTCGTCGTGAGTGGTGCAGCGAGGGGGGGCGGCTGTGGGTGGTGTAGCGTGGGGGGTAGCCGTGAGGGGTGCAGCGAGGGGTGGGGCTGGGGCCGCCGTGAGTGGTCAGCGTTGGGGGGGGGGGGGGGCTGTGAGTGGTGCAGCGTGGGGGGGGAGGGGGGAGTGGAGGGCGGTGGGTGGTTGTGACGTGTGCGACCTGCAGCGGAGGGGAGGTGTTTGTTTGAACACTTTGGGTTGCGTGATGACCGATGTTTGAAAGACGTCTCAAGCGCAGTAAGTTGTGTGTGTGGGTGTGGTGGGTGTGTGTGTTTGCAGTGAGCGATGAATGCATCATGCCTCATTGCCGCATAACATGGATTTTCCTGGTATCAATCATGTTTCTTTTGCTTCCAAACAGGATACGCCCTGCAATTATGAAATGGGCATACCGATCGAGCTCTTGCTTTCATTATACCTGTGCCAATGCCGTATCAACCAGCCTGATCCTGGAACCTCGCGTTTGACCCGGCTCTTGGACCAGTGGTGCGGCGTTCTCGCCTGTGACGGCCCTTCGACGCCGCCGGAGTGCCGGCCGCGCCCTGACGCGCCGCCGCCCGCAGGAGACGCTGCCGGAGGATGCTGGCTCGCCGCGGCGCACGCCGCCGGGCCGCGCCGCCCATGACGGCCACCACGCCGCCAACGGTGATACGCTGCGGCGACAGCGCAAGCGCAAGAGCGAGGCGGCGCACCCGAAGACGGTCAGTGGCGTTGGACAGGGACAGGGGCGGGGTTTCATGGTGGGTGGCTGTGTCGGGTCCACACCCGACAGCTGCCCGGGGTCGGTGTGCCGGCGGGGCTGATATGTCGGTGAGTTGTGTCGTGGTGAAGGATGGAAGCCTTGACGCGGCATGTCAGGGGCAGGCTACGCGCCCGCCACAGTAGGGTCGCGGCACATGTACGGCTTGCAGCGCCTCACCAAGGTATGGCCACAGTTGCGCTGTTCATACGGTCGATTCCCTGCTTTCCGTCCGGCGGGCCAGTGCGTTACTGGGCTGTGGCTTGAAGGAGCCGTCAGCTGAGCCGGCCGACGTTCTGGGCGGGATGTGTTGGCCGCGCTGACGGGTCAGGGCCGTCTGTAGAGCAAGTCAGCCGGCGGGAGCGCGGCCGAGGACTGCGACTCACCGCCGGCGTCTGCCGCGGACGAGGACGAGTCGAGCGGCTCGTCCAGCCTCAGCTCGGACGAGGAAGCGCCGGCCGCCGCCGCGCCGCCGGTCGACCGCCGCAAGCTGGCGCTGGTGGAGGCGGCGTTCGGCCTGGGCGGCTCGGCGCCGGCCACGCCCGGCGGCCGCGGCCGGCGCCTCGACGCCGGCGCGCTCGGCGCCCGGCTGGCCGCGCTCGAGCGCTCGCTGGCCGGCGGCGCGCAGGCCGAGCGGCGCCGCCTGGTGCGCCGCGAGCGGCGCCAGCTGCGCTCGCTGGCGCAGCGCAAGGCCGACCTCGAGGCGACGCTGCTGGGCGGCGGCGCGACGCGGCGCGCCGACCCGGCCGAGTTCGACGACTTTACCGTTCACCTGTACCGCAAGACGGCGGCCGACTTCGAGCTGCGCCGACGCCGGCTGGAGGACATGGTGTTTCGCCCCGTGAGGAGCCTGCGTGCCGCGCTCGTGACGTCAGCGTGACGTGACGTGATGTGACGTGACGCTCGGAGGACGCGTCTGCTTGCCTGCAGACCGTGTGCCGCCTAACTGCGCCGGCTAGTTTCCACGTGCGGTCGTTTGGCGATTAACCTCTGCATGGAGATACGAGTGAACGTGGCGCCTTTGTGTCGTTTGTGTCGTGCACTGGCTCTGGTCAGTGGTGGCGCGGCTTATATGAGCTGGCGCCGTGTTTTGCGCCACCCACCATCCATGAGCGGCAAGATGGCGTCCGTCTGAGCGCACCTCCTGCTGACTAGGTGATGTCTTGGCTGTATTTGAACACCACATTTTAAGTCAGGCAGTGTTTGGCACGCTTGAGGCTTCACTGATTCGATTTGTTGTGGCTTATTAATTTTTCATGCGCTGATTTTGTGTTTGCAATTTGCGACTGACCACCATGTGTGAAATGTTTGTACAGGGGTGCCTGTCGGCGTCGTGTGTTAATCCGCACCATGACCCCTCTTCAGCTGGCGTCCACCACGGCTTGCGCGGTCTCCCTGACATCGACCTTTGCGAAGACCTGGTGCGACGTAAACTGTACAGCGGTTACCAATGTAACATGGTCGTGTGTGCTGTGCAGTGCAGTGGCAACGTACAGCTGAATTTTAAAAGCATTCGTAACTATCCTCGAGCGGAACAGACGGGATGAGGTGCAGAGAACGCTGGGCCTCCTCATTTCGCATTGTGCCGCTCTGCCGGCGTGGCGGTCGACTGATGGCCTGGTGCCCACAGAATCGTGTGGCACCCGAAGCCAAGAAGGATCTCAAACAGCCAGTCCCGGAGCTGTCCAAGAAGGAGCAGTTCGCCTCCAAAGTGAAGGACCTCGAGGCCAAGTTTAGCGGCACGTACCAGCCGCCCGACAAGAAGGCCAAGGTAGGCCGGGCGGCGCGGCGGCGCAGTTAGTGGCGCCGAGGGCGAGGTGGGGGAGGTGTCTGATCGACGGTGGTAAAGATGCTAGTCGTTTTGTACAGTGTTGGGCACCTATGGGCTGTTACGTGCGTTACGATGCCAGTGAGCCGTGTCCACGTACTGTGAGCAGCGTGCAGCGGACTTTGGGGCGTGGTCGAGTGATGTGGTCGGTGCCGCTGCTGGCCTACTGATCGCGCCGGAAGTCAGGTCAGGTCGCGCGCTGACCTGACCTCTGCCCTCCCTGTCCCGCCAGCCGGTGTCGAGGGTGATCGGGCGCATCGAGAAGACCGACTGGAACGTGCAGCAGATCGAGCGTAAGATCGAAGAGAACAAGCGGACAGTCGCCAGCCGGGACTGCGCGCTGCCTTGGAGCCGCGACGCCTTCAGCGACAAGGTGCGCCGACGCCGGAGTACGCCGTCAGAGGGCCGTGTGTTTTAGGCTTCCAGACCTTAGATGCGTGCCCTGCTGAAAGCTACCATTTGATTCCTCGTCTTGATGCGAAAGAATGGAACGTGAACGACCACATTGGTTGCGTGTTTGATGAAATAGTTAAAGCACGAACAACGCCCCAGGTAGTGTGGTCTGTTCTGTGGACCGGTGGTCTGGTGCCGACCGTCGTCACCGGCCATCTATTTCGAAAGCCTCTGGTATTTTGGGCTGCTGCCGACGAGGCTTGTTGAGTAAATCATCGCTGATTGATCTTAAATAGCGCTGGAGTCGGCCCAAGCCGCCTCAGATTCGGCTTGCTCGAGCCTGGTCAGCACGTCATCGCACCTTGACGCAGCTGCTCTCTGGCTAGGTTTCTCAGACAGGAAGCCCTAAAGATAACACCACTGCGATTTGTTCAGTGCTTTGCACCATGTCTGGCTGTCGCTCTAAGTCGAGATTTGATGCGCGATGTGAACACGAAGGATTGACAGACGTGCCCTCGGTCGCACCTGCCCCAATAACTGCAATGTCGAGTTGCCGCTGCTCCCCTCCAACCGTCACCCCTCCACACCGGCAGCACCTGCACGGCTCGAACCGCGTGGCTCAGATAGCGCAGCGGTTCGGGGCGAGGGAGCACGGCAGGCCGCCGCCGCCACCGCCGCCGGCCCAGGTACGAGCGCAGCGCGGCCTGGCGGCGCGACTGCGAAGCTCGGCGCGCGCGGCGGTCGCCCGCCTCCGCGCGCTCGTGCTGGCCTGCGCATGCTACTCGCTGGCGGCGTATGCGCTCTCGCTGGTCGTGGGCGACGCGCTGCGCGGGTTCGACCGCTAGGGGCTGTGGTGCTGTGCCGGTCGGCTGCTGGCGGGTAGTCCCTCGTCGCAGGTAGTCGCTCGCAGCGGGCTGTGGCTCGCAGCCGGTAGTCGCTCGCGGCGGGTAGTCGCTCGCGGCGGGCAGTCGCTCGCGGCGAGTAACCGTTCGCAGTGGGTGGCCGCTCGCGGCAGGTAGTCGCTCGTCGCGGGTAGTCGCTCGCAGCGGGCTGTGGCTCGCGGCGGGTGGCCGCTCGGCTGGGAAGGGACGTGGGCTCGCAGCGGGGGCAGGTTGTGAGGCGGCGAGGGCGATGCGATGTCCTTGGTCCGTCGGCGCAGTACGTCGCTGCGGCGCCGGGAGAGATGGCTGTTTTGTGTGGTGCTATATTTGTACCTGTGTGAGGGCCAGCCGTGACACCGGCGTGTTCGCCCGGCGTCATAACAGGTTTACGCTCAGGACCCGGGCGATAAGCTGTAACAGTTGTAGGCGATGGGACTGTTTTACGTGGTTATGCTCAGTTGACGGGCATTCGCAGGGATGCAGGGCCTCAGGGCCTGCGCTGGTCATTACTACGCTTCCTTGTGTGATATCGGATGTTATCACCTGCGTTATTGTTGTGTTTTAAATATCTTTTACACCAATAAATGCCTAACCAAGAGCGGGACTGCTTTGATTAATATCTCTCGACTAAGCTTCTGGTGGTGCGCTTCTGTCCTGCCCGTCCTGTCCCGGGGCCGCTGTCCGCTCTCTGTCCGCATGCCGGTCTCCGGGGGCCTGCGTCTGCTCATTTCTTCTGCCTGCGGTGCCGCCTCCCAGCAGATGGCGTCCGCGTGGACACAAGCCTCTGGCACGGAGCTCACGGAGCGGCGCGGCGGTGGAGGGTGGCGCGCCGCTCAGCGGTCCGCCGGCCCCTGTACATACGGCCGCGACGGCCGCGTCTCCGTCGCGCTCTACCCGTGTACAGGCAGGCGTCGACTAACGCACGCCGCGGGTGGCGGACGGCACTGCCGCGGCTCCAACGGCGGCTGTGCTGGCCGCTGCACTTCCAGCGCTCTGTCACTGGCGCAGCCGCGCCCGCCGGCTATGGCGGGCACTAAACGCATGAGCGGCGGGACTCCGTGCTGCCGTCGGCGGAGGGGCTGAGGCGCACGAGGCACGAGGGGAGATCTCAGACCGGCATGATTGACCCGGGGGGGGGGGGGGGGGGGGCTGGGCGTGGGCTGGGAAGGCGAAAGACAGCGGCAGACTGGGAAGGCTGGCGCGGTGAGATGACTGAGACTGACGAAAACTGACTGCGTTGGCAGGTTTCATATTGGGGAAGGGAGGGGACGAACAGAGAGTAAGCTCAAACGCGATTTAGGAGGAACGTGTTACACTCAGCTCGACTCGCTGGAAGTATACGTTGAGTTTTCAATGTTTACTTGATTGTGTTGCGGTAAAAAACTACTTGGGCCGACGGATTGTATCCATATAAAGCTATGAGCAAAACAATAGAACGACTCATGCGATCTCCTATGCGATATGATCATGAGAGCATGTCATGCTATTGCATTCGTGCTGATATTACGTGCGCCGTTTCCTATGCCAGTTGAGTGGAGGGAAACATACAGTGCATCGGTCGTTGTGGCCTAGCTGACGTGCGTGTGGGTACGGGTCTCTTGCACAGCACACCTCAACCTAAACCCGAGCTGCGCAGCATGATGAGCACGAGCGACCTCCCCCGAGAAATAGACTCGGACAGCGACGATGTTGTATGGCTAGACGCACGCTGAAACTGAGGGCACACAGCGGGGCTGTCCGCCCCGCAGCGGAGCTGCGGAGACTGACACGGGACTGGAAACACCGCAGCCGAGTTGTGGAGACTGACACGGGACTGGAAACACCGCAGCCGAGCTGTGGAGACTGACACGGGACTGGAAACACTGAAGCCGAGCTGTGGAGACTGACACGGGGCTGGAAGCACCGCATCCGAGCTGTGGAGACTGACACAGGACTGGAAACACCGCATCCGAGCTGTGGAGACTGACACAGGACTGGAAACACCGCAGCCGAGCTGTGGGGACTGACACAGGACTGGAAACACCGCAGCCGAGCTGTGGAGACTGACACGGGACTGGAAACACCGCATCCGAGCTGTGGAGACTGACACAGGACTGGAAACACCGCATCCGAGCTGTGGGGACTGGCACGGGACTGGAAACACCACAGCCGAACTGTGGAGACGGACGCAGTGCTGGTGACAACACAGCCGGGCTGTGGGGACGGACGCAGTGCTGGTGACAACACAGCCGGGCTGTGGGGACTGACACTGGGCTGACAACACCTGAGCCAGCTCATTGGCAGACGCCTGGCAAGAACAGACACAGAGGCTGCACGGGACACTGACCCTGCCGCACACAGAGATGACGAGTGATGCTCGCGAGTGGGATGATCAGGACCGACCGACGACTGAGACGTGGGTGATAAGGCGATGTACGACAATCACCCCGGAAATGAAGAACTCACTGGGTCGGATGGGAATCAAACTACGGCGAGAAGTTAGGCCCAGACGTATGTTGAATCAAGTCGTGCGTGAATTGTTTGTAAATACGAGGACAGGACTGACGGATGTCGTGCATCAGCTGCATGTGGCGATAATGACAGGATCGACCGCGCAGTCTTCCACTGGCGTACAGACACGGTGATGTGTGTCTGTATGTACTCACCTATGCGGCATAAAAGTGGAGCGACGGGAGAAGGGATGATACGGACAGAACTACCAGGCATAGAAAGATAATGACTAACGGAGAAATACGGCCCAGGGTCCACATCAATGCATGCTGCGAGCGTCCAAGTAACGCTGACATGTGGTATATAATAGCCGAAGCGAGCGGTTCTTTGCAATGCAAAACAGACCAAGGCGAACTGAGAACATTGTTCTACAGTGCTCAGATACTGCTGTCCCCATTGCTCATACAGTGGCTGAACAGGCAGGCACAGACGGTTGCTGGCAACAACTGACCGTAACATAACTAGACGGATACCGTAGCGCAAACAACAGAAACAGGTCGACAAACGTATTCGCAAACAACTGCAAAAGGTACAGCACCCAACGTGCAAAATGGGTGGAGAATGACTAAGTACGGGAATGGCACACCCTGAAAGTTGGGACAGACAGCTGAGGGTCTGAAGCCGCTGACTGCAGGATGGCTGACGGTTTGCCAAGCGGTGGATTCGGGCTTTGAACCCGGAGACACACTGGTAGGTCCGCTTAAGCCGCGTATTGCCGACAACACACAGCTCAGGCGGGGCGTTGTCGACACGCGGCTGGTACAAATGACGGAACAAAAGCGCAGCGCGTGTTGGACAAATATGATGCTGTTGAAATGCGGAAAGAAAGGACTACTTTTTGGAACTACCGTGAATTTAACCGGATAACGTTGGGACGGGCACAGGTTAATGGCGTGACAAACTACAGAATTTTGATTAAATGAAGAGATCTGGAGTACTATGATGATACGATGGGCTCCACCGAATATCATCACATGGCTGAGCTGTTCGAAATGTGATATTTTGTCGGTTAACAAACTAATTGCGGATTGTACCGCTACTATCCACACACCGCATCGAAATCAAACTCAACTCATTGAATTCACCGAGTTGAACTCATTGCGAATGACGAGGCGATGGATGTCCGCAATGCCTACGCTGTCTGTTCCACAAACCGCCGTTATGTAATGTTACACAAAGGCTGGAGGTGAAACGGTGTCTTCAGTGCCCTCACTCTCAGACGGCCAAAGGAGTAACACGCGATAGGGGCTGTAAGCAGGCCTTAGCAAACAACTGACAACATATTCACAAAAAAGCAACGTAGCTGAAGTAGTCGGCACCCCAGACTGAACGTGACAAATATAACAAACTGGGTGTCACAACATACGGAACCGACAGCCAACGTACACGCCAGATAAGTACGTGAGATATTCCAGCGTATTCTGCTGGACGAGGACCGTCGGAAGAGCCGCCGCTGACCTGGACGGCAGACGAGGGTGAGGCGGGACGAGCCGCCGCCGCTGACCTGGACGGCAGACGGGGGTGAGGCGGGACGAGCCGCCGCCGCTGACCTGGACGGCAGACGAGGGTGAGGCGGGACGAGCCGCCGCCGCTGACCTGAACGGCAGACGAGGGTGAGGCGGGACGAGCCGCCGCCGCTGACCTGGACGGCAGACGGGGGTGAGGCGGGACGAGCCGCCGCCGCTGACCTGGACGGCAGACGGGGGTGAGGCGGGACGAGCCGCCGCTGACCTAGACGGCAGACGAGGGTGAGGCGGGACGAGCCGCCGCTGACCTAGAGGGCAGATGAGGATGAGGCGGGACGAGCCGCCGCCGCTGACCTGGACGGCAGACGGGGGCGAGGCGGGACGAGCCGCCGCCGCTGACCTGGACGGCAGACGGGGGTGAGGCGGGACGAGCCGCCGCCGCTGACCTGGACGGCAGACGAGGTGAGGAGGCGGGACGAGCCGCCGCTGACCTGGACGGCAGACGAGGGTGAGCGGGACGAGCCGCCGCTGACCTAGAGGGCAGATGAGGATGAGGCGGGACGAGCCGCCGCCGCTGACCTGGACGGCAGACGGGGGCGAGGCGGGACGAGCCGCCGCCGCTGACCTGGACGGCAGACGAGGGTGAGGCGGGACGAGCCGCCGCTGACCTGGACGGCAGACAAGGGTGAGGCGGGACGAGCCGCCGTCGCTGACCTGGACGGCAGATCGTGGGTGCGGGGGGGGAGCGGGCGAGGGGAGCCGCCACTGACCTGGACGGCAGACAAGGGTGAGGCGGGACGAGCCGCCGTCGCTGACCTGGACGGCAGACAAGGGTGAGGCGGGACGAGCCGCCGTCGCTGACCTGGACGGCAGACGGGGGGGGGGGGGGGGGGTACGAGCCGCCACTGATCTGGACGGCAGCCGGGGATGGTGGGGCGGGACGAGCCGCCGCTGACCTGGACGGCAGGCGGGGGCCGAGACGAGACGGGACGAGCCGCCGGTGACCTGGACGGCCGACGGGGACGAGGGGTGGCGAGCAGCTGCCGTCAGCACCGACCGCCGACCCGCCCGGGGCGACGCTCGGCGGCGACGCCAGCGCCCCCACGACAGGCGGCCGACTGCGACCGACCCACGCTCACACTGGCGCGTGCGGCGGCTGCACTCTGGAGGCGCTAGCAACGGAACCTCGATGGAGGAAGGACAGCGCAAATTCGCTTTTAAGTCGTTTCCTTCCACGAAATTCTGTGGGGTTAATGCTGTTTTTGTGGAAGTTCTGGAGGAAAAGCTGCCCTTCCGTCTCTAACCCACCACTCGTCTGGAAGCGGACCTAACTCCTGACGGGACGCAAAAGCAGGCGAGCCGACACACGACTTAGGTCAGACTGTGGACGCACTGCGAAGGTCATACTGGACGCAAAGCGAAACAGGCGGCGGTATGTCCACAAAGATAAGGCGGCACCTTGGCTTGCCATGGTGCCGCACCGGTGAGCGGTGCTGCGGGTGCTGCGGCCCGGACCCGCCAGCGTCGGTCTCTGCCGTGCCGTCCCCGGACGGGCTGGAGTGCGAGACCGCCCTCTAGTTCCGTCTGTGGCCGCCAGGGTTCGGGCGCCGCCGCCGAGACGTGCCACTTCTGCTGCCAACGCGTCTACTTGGTGGAGCGGATGGTGGCCAACGGGAAGGTGTTCCACCCGCCCTGCTTCCGCTGCGAGTACTGCAACGTCACCCTGAAGCCTCGTGAGTAGCGGGCTGCCACGCCGCCCCGACAGGAAACGCTCCGAAAGACATCCCGAACGAGGTCGCGGTGGTTTGAGCTTATCAGCTGGACTCTGAGAGCTCGTCGATACAAGATTGGACACCACGAGGCACTTGACTGTTCCGACGTTAGTATACAAAAGTGAGTGTGCGCGCGGCCGTCCATAACCTGCGTGGTGTTCAGCGTACGCACAACCTCCTGCCGCAGTAAACTACGCACACGACAGCGACACGGGACGGTTCTTCTGCATGCCGCACTTTGGCCTGCACTCCCTGGTGAAGTACAAGTATCAGAGGAACGAGGTGCCGACGGTCCTTCCAGAGCCTGCTCCCATCGCTGAGGTTAGCTGCCTGTCTGACCTGTGGTGGGCATCGCTCGCTGTTCTGCCATGCCTCGGACACAGCCTTTTTGGTGCAAGTGTATTTGCGGTCTGCGCGCTGTGCTCAGACACGTTAGTGAATTTTGGCACATCTGCTATCTGATGTTTTAGGTGCGTACATTTTCTTCTCCATGGCGTGGTCCCGATTAGGCGTACCTCCAGTCGTCGAGGCTTGCCAGCGCCTTGCGTGACCCGGCTCCCCTGCAAGCAGAGCCTGCAGGTGCCAGGGCCCCCGCTCTCACTCCGTGTGACCCGTGTCCCATGCCACCGGCCCGCGCAGGTGCGGTCGTTCCCCGCTCTCACTCCGTGTGACCCGTGTCCCGTGCCACCGGCCCGCGCAGGTGCGCTTGTTCCCCGCTCTCACTCTGTGTGACCCGTGTCCCGTGCCACCGGCCCGCGCAGGTGCGCTTGTTCCCCGCTCTCACTCCGTGTGACCCGTGTCCCATGCCACCGGTCCGCGCAGGTGCCGCGCGCGCTGACCTCTCGCCGCGGCGTCACCCCGGAGCGCGCCGAGTTCGAGAACAGCGTGGACCTGCTCTCTGAGGACGAGCCTCTCTCGGAGATGGACGAGGACGAGTGGACCGACCGTAACTTCCTCTCCACGGCTGAGTTGGCCAGCGGCCTGGAGTCCAGGTCAGCTGCCGGCACCGTGCGCAGTCGCGTGTTTAGCGACCCGGTGTTTCGTGTTTATATTAGCTTAATGACTTTAAAGAGAGTCTTTAGTTTTCGGATTCTCCCGGAGACATTTTTGAACGGATTGCTCTAAACATTTCTTTCATGTTTGTTTTGAATTCAGGTGATTGATCACTTGAAGATCGATCAAGGTCAAAGTGAAAACTTTACGGTAGTTTTCTCTTTACGTTTGTCAAGTTGATCGCTTGGGCGTTATTTTCGGGTCTAACGTTCATTTTCGCACACAGTTCAGGATCAAACATTTAGACATTTGAATCGCTTGGCTCCCAGTGAAAAATTGACCTGGTCCTTGAATCGTCTGACCTGCAGTGACGACGACTCGTCGCCGGGCTCTGACGAGTTCGAGCCGGCGCTGGACGACGACGAAGTTCTCCGGTTGGCCGAGAGATGGCATCTCCTCCACACGGACCTGGCCTCGGAAGACGGCAGTGATCTGTACGAGTCGGATGGCGTCGAGCACGCCGACGAAGGTGAGCTGAAGACAAGATGCAACATCAACAGAGTGCTGCAGGATTACCTGCAATCTGCATCCGTGCCTTCGCACTGATTGATAATAAGGCACTTTCTTTGCAACACGAATGTTTTGTCAACATAAATCCGAAGACACATTGCCCTAGCGCGGCGTCTTGGAGCAATGTACGAGATTGCTTTGCAATGGATCATCGGGTCGCGGAGATAAGGACCAGGAACATTTGCAAGGAATGCTAAAACATGGCGAAGCTATTTTCGTCCAAAAAGGCTATGGGCATGTTTGCTTTGAACCAACATTTTTAATATGACTGTGAAAAGATCTGAATATGCGCTGGATCTGCGGTAACATGAACTACACTTTGACGTAAAGCTCACGAACACTCGATACAACGTTATCACAGGCCTCCCTGAGCAAATATTTTGCCGTTACAGACTCCGACACCGTGACCCAGTCGGAGACGGAAGAGGAGGTGTCGGCCCGGCTTCTGCGCCAGGAGGAGGTCCAACTGACCGACGACGTGCTCAAGTCCCGAAACCACGGCAGCAAGCGCGGCGACTCGAGCGACTCGCCGGTGAGTCATCACTAACCAGCGGCGGAGCGTTCGCTGTCGGACCGACGCGCATGCGCAGGCTCCTGGGCCGACGCACAGTGGCCGCCGCGATGTTGGCCACAGCCAATCAGCGCGCAGATCTCGCCTCCGCCGGACGAAAGCGACTCAATGCGAGGAGGCATTGGGACGAAATAACTTAGGTGGGAGAGAATCGTACTTTGTTGTGTGATCCCCCGGTACACATCTGGCCGGTGACATGATTTCTGTGTGTTAATATTATGTTTGTACCCGCTGTTTTGGCAGATGGTTGCACAAAGGCGTGCGCTGCGCTTTTTTCTGTAATCGCTAGCTGGCGATGTTAAATAACCTTGTAAGGAAGTATAAGTGTATAACTTCCATGGTAGTAGTCCATAAAGCTTGTTAGAAAATTAGTCCTTTGCGCTTAAATCCCCGTTCAGTGGTGATAATTTTACCCTCTGTCAAACTGTCGATTGGTAATTGTGACTACTGTTGTTTTATTATGTTTACGCACTGCGCATTCCAGCCGTGTCAAGCAGCCGCTGAGAGCTCCGACACCGCCTGCTCTGCACCTCCTTCTGACCTTGAACTTGACCTGTGTGACCCGGCCGACGGGCCGCAAGACTCCTGCTAACTTCCGCTCCCTGTCTCTTCTCGCTTGCCTGGGGCGCTGTTCGTGTCGATGCTGAAATGCTCGCGAACTCTTCGATCAGGCCTAATCTATTGGGGCGTTTTCCCGGGTCCGACGGGCACCTCGCTCCTGCCATCGCGCCGCTGTGAAAGCGCGATTGGAGAGAGTTGTGAGAGAGCTCCTGGCATGGCGCTGTTGTGAGAGCGCCATTGGAGGGAGTTATGAGAGGGCCCCTGGCATCGCGCCGCTGTGAGAGCGCGATTGGAGAGAGTTGTGAGAGAGTTCCTGGCATCGCGCTGTTGTGAGAGCGTCATTGGATAGAGTTGTGAGAGAGTTCCTGGCATCGCGCCGTTGTGAGAGATTCTATACCGAGCCACTGGACGCGTATAACGCTTTTTATACCGTTTATATAAGCCCAGATATGTAACGGAATGATGCGGTCATCCTACTTTATGTGACACGATCTGGTATTCTGCTGTAGCGTTATTATAAATGTGTCATGTACAAAGTCGCCTGGATAACCAAATCGCGTTGCTTTCCGTCCCGCCTAGTCCTCATTAATCCACCAGCGAGGCGCATGACACCAGCTGGCCCGGTCGAAACCTAAGCCACTCCGTCATCTGACCAGAAGGCAGATCCTGCCCCTCTGGCCCTAGCCGGCCCGGCTCACCCTGTCCCGGGCGCTTCAAGCTGCAGCACCGGCGCCCCTCCCGCAAAGTGTGCCGACAACACAGGTCTCATCGCGCACCAACGGTGCCTGCATGACTGTGTATATGTGTGGCGCTCGGAAGTGGGATTGGCCGCTGATACTTGAAAGCAGCATGCTTTAATGAATTGTAGCGAGCCAGTGCACCTTATCTTAGAAACTGCACCATATTCATAAATTTACGTAGCAAAGCAGCCTAATGCGGGGTCAGCTTTAAACATAATGTGTTTTCCTGTATAAAAAGGCATTACCAAGTTGTCTGGTCTACAAACGGCGCGTTGAGTCGTTTATCAGATAATGAAGTTCATTGAGACGTCTTGGGTAAATTGGAAAAGATTTAAACTACAGCATACTCATGTTTTCTGACGTGGATGATTTAACTCCCAGTATATGCGTTCGTTGGTTTGGATTTTGCTTGGCTTGACTGGTTTGGCCTGGCTCAGTGTGGTTTGGTTCCGTTTTGGGAGCGTTTTCGGCACGACGTTAACACCTTTAGTAAGTGTTAATGCGCATATAATGCATTCTGTAGGAAATTATATAACCTGTATAATCATACCCTGTATACATGCCCTGGGCTCCGTGGCTCTGCTCTGCACCTGTATCACATCCGCGTATATAGCAGCGTCGTTTTGAATCCAGCGGTTATGACCATGAAGTCCCAGTAAGAGTTAAACGAGCGCTCGTCCCTCGCGTTTTACGGGCTGTGCATGCATATATAATTGTGCCTGCGAGTTTGTGATGTGCTGACCGCTCCTGTGCAAACGTGCTACAGTACATTCATTATTGCTCTGCATATTCTAATGTGTTATCTAGACAGGACGAATGAAAGTGGTGAGAACACAGTAAATCAGACCGGTTGGAGATTGGACCAAACTTGTACTTTTTCTGAAGCTAAATTAGTCGTAGCTGTTCTCAAACGTTTGCCTGTTACCCAGCCATGTAACCAACTACCTTTTTTATCCAGACAAGTAACCAACCATGCATCGAGCCACCTAAGTACTGGCCGCAGGTTTTCAACAGTGATCGTATATATTACGATTCATTTTTCCCTTGGAAAACCATTGTTTTGTCCGAAAGCCCCGTCGCCAACAGCATTTTATGCGTTCTCCAATATGCCATTTCATATACTGCCATTCTTTCGAACGTATCGTAAACGCCCGTCGGTACATGGTGATAACCCGCGTCTGTTCTAGCCAGCTACTTGAGCCCCTGACTTTTCAAGTCGTGTGCCGTTCTCAGCCCCGTCCTCAGGCCCTTCTCCTAAAGAATGCGCTGTCTGCCGCAGACATGCTCCGGCTCCAGCTCATCCTCGTCCTCGTCGGAGAACTCCACGGCGGCGTCCTCCGACTCGGAGTCGTCGGACTCTGAGGACGGGCCGCCGCCGCCGCTGCCGGTCGGGCCGCCGCCGCTCATCGTCATCCAGGACTCGGACGGCTCCCCGCGACCCGGCCGCCGCCCGGAGCCGATCGGCGCCGAGCGCGACTCGGCCGGCTCCGGCTCCGGCTCCGGCCCCGGCCCCGGCCCCGGCCCCGGCCCCGGCTCTGGCTCCGGCTCCGGCGGGCGGCTCCTGAAGCAAGACCAGGGCTCGCCGGCCCCAGAGGCGGCGGTCGGCGAGGGAACGACTCCGGGGCAGGCCGGCGAGGGACCAAACTCGGCGGGCGCCGTCGCGTCGGCGCCTGCCGCGAGCCCCGCGGTGAACGGCAGACACGCCGTCAAATCCAGCATCCCCCGGGCTCGCGCTGCGATCAGAAGCGGCGTCGGCTCCGCCCGCCAGGCCAAGACGAGGAGGGAAGCAGTCGACGCGAAGCAGGACTCCGTGGCGGGGCAAGGCGGGGAGGCGAAGCGGAGCCCAGCGCCCTCCAGTGGCCGTTTGGCCCCGCGCGCCGCGCCCAGCTCGGCCCCCGCCTGGCGGAGCTCACTGGAGCTCAAGAAGCAGTACCTTGCCGAGCCCTGCCCGGCGTCGCCGGCCGCCTCCAAGTCGCGCTCAGCCAGCGAGCTGAACTCCCGCGTCAGCACGTTCATGAGCCGCATCTCGGAGAAGCAGCGGCTGTTGGGCGGGCGCGGTGCGCCGGCGGCGGCGGCGGCGGTGGCCCGCTCTCCCTCCGCGGACGGGGTACGGACGGCGGCCGGTCGCGGTCCGACGCGCCAGCTGGCAGCGGGCCGGACGGCAGCGGCTCCGTCGCGGCCCCTGGCGGCCGGGGCCCGGCGTCCGCCGTCCGGAGGAGGCCGCAAGGCGACGGCGGAGTCCGCCGTCAAAGGCGGTGCCGCGAGACGGACGTCCGGAGCCGCTGCGAGAGATCAAACGCCCGGTCACAGCAGGGCGCGCGGCGCGGGCGAGACAGACGTCGCACTGGAGCCTGCCGTTGAGTGTGTGGACGGGAGGCTGGAGCCCCCTGACGCCGCAGTTGGTGAGACCGCTATGGACAGCTCCGAGCAGCCGGCAGACGGCTCCCCGTCCGTCCCCGTGGAGCACCACGGGACGACGGAAGCCTCTGCTGAGCGCCGGACCGAATCAGCAGCGCCAGCTGACGACACCGCGCGCGAGGACCCTGCCGGCGGCGCCGCGCCGCGGCGCCAGACTGGCGTGGGGAAGGCGCTCAGCGCCGGCCCGCGGGAGGGAGGACCACGTGAGGTGCTGGTGCACCGAGACAGCGCTGATAACCCGCTGCCTGCTGAGCCCGATGATGGGGCTGAGCCGACGTCGCCGAGACAAGGTCGACCGGATGTAGGTATTCACGGCTCCGTTAGGCAAGAGGCGGACCTGCTCTCGACCAGCCCTGAAGAAAACAAGCAGAGTCCGCATCCTCGTCGCAGGTCGCCTCCACGCGCAACGAAACACGAAACCGAGTGCCCCGACGAAGATATGTCCGCTTCGGAAGAGGAAAATTCGAACGTATATTCTTCAAGTTATGACAGAAACGGGGCTGAAATGCGCTGCTCAAGTCCTGGGATGGAGGACGCCGTACGGAACAATGCCAATGGGAGGGATGATGATGTACATTTCGGGCATGCTAGCTCCGAAGAAGATGATGCCTGCCTCGTCTCTTCTAGTTCTCAGAGGATGGGACGGCGCACAAGCTCACCTTACGGAGACAAAGAGAATCTGGGCAGCGCCACCTATGTGAATGACGAAGGATCACAGCTCGCCCAGTATTCCAGCTGTGAGGAGGATACTGCTGATATCTTCCCGTCATTATCGGAAGATGACTCAATTGACGATGACCAGTTGGGGAAGAGATGGGAGCAGATTTGCGGGGATGACTTGATGGACGTCGAAGAAGGACACGAATTGCCCTTCAGCGCTGTGGCTGCGCCTGAGAAATATGAGCTGGAAACTTCGATGGAGTTGGACAGAGCACAAAGTGAAAGGCAGATGTCACAGGAAGCTGAGCGCGGGCCGTTGTCACCAGCATGCTCCGGTTCTGAGAGCTCAGAGTTCAGACAAGAGGTGGACGACACCTTCAAGGACTTCGACGCGCTGCTGGATGACGTGGACGTGACGGCCCTGGAGCGGGACTTTGACGACATCTTCGAGCAGTCCTCGTCTGGGGAGGAACACCGTCAACTCTGGGACACGACTGCCGAGCCCGCCTGCGATGCTGTCGGGGAAGACGCGACAGTCGACGTGGTGGGCTGTGACGAAGGAAGCGAGACATCGCAAGACGACGTCGGCTCCCACCAGAGCGTCAGCAGCGGCGACCTGTCGAACACGCTGGAGGACCAGTCAGCAGCTGGCAGGCAACACACGGGCCGCGTGTCGCCGCCAGAGGTCGCTCTCGAAGCCCACTCACCGACAGACCCCACACTCATCAAGTCGGAACAAGAGGACGAAGAAGAGGAATCCTGGGTATCGGCCGAGTCGCCGCCGGCGCACCAACGCTCGGCGTCGGACGGGGACGGTCCCGCCTGGGTGACCGCGGAGTCGCCGACAACGGCGCCGGGGCCGGTCACGACGGACGACACTCCGTGCGCGTCGGCCTGGACGGCAGCCGAGTCTTGGACAGACGGTCGCCTGCCCACCTGGACCGAGGCCGAGTGGATCGAGTCGGCGGCCGAGCCGACCGAGCTGGCGCGGGCCGACCGGGCGCGGGAGGCCGCCGCTGACGAGCCGGAGCTGCGCGTGGATGAGCGCTTCATCACGTTCCGCCGCCGTCGACCGCCGTCTGTCTCGGACCCCGCCGCGCTCAGCGACGCCGAGGACGGCGAGCCGCCGCTGGGAGGCGTCGGTCCGGCGAGGGCGCGCAACAGCGGCACCCAGTCGCCCGAACTTGGAGCCGGTGAGTCCGGGCGTCGAGCGACGGAGTCGCCTGAGGGCCGAGTCGGTGAGTCGCTCGGCACCAGTGACGCTGAGGCTGCTTCAGATCGGGAGCCTGCCCCCTCGTGGCGGGTGGTTGGGGACGCCGGTGGTGTGGGCGTACGTTCGGCGGGTGAGACGGAGCTGAGCGGGAGGGGAGCAGCGACAGCGGAGCCGGCGGAGGTCGCGTCGGTGACAGATCCGGCGGGGTCGGTGGAGGATGCTGAGCAGAAGGCGGTGGCGGACGGCGAGGCGGCACCACCCGATACGAGTGCTGTCTCTCCCGGAGCGAGCGCGGATGTCGCGTGCGTGGCCCCGACCGTGGAGTCCGTGCCGACAGCTCCGCCCACAGAGGAGATCGATACTGCCATGGAGACAGACGCGATAACCGTCTCTGACGCCGAGCAGAGATCCGTGGTCGATCGCACTGACGCCATGGCGCCGGTCTCCGTCTCCGGACCGTCCGGTCCTGCCCGTGTGCCGGCTGCAGCTGCGGACCGTGATGAGTTTGTGGCCGCGGCCGCAGATACCGCAGAGATCCAAGCTGCGGACCGTGACGAGCTTGTGCCCGCGGCCGCAGATACCGCAGAGATCCAAGCTGCGGACCGTGATGAGCTTGTGGCCGCGGCCGCAGACGCCGCAGAGCTCCGAACGTCGACGGGCACCGCCCAGACCGGAGCGAAGTTCTTGCAAACTCAAGGCGCTTATGATTCGTCGGGCATCCGGTTTGATGCTGCTGGACCAACGGATCTAGATGTTTATGACAATGACCAAAGAGACGCAGTAGGCCGAAATAGTGTCACTCAACAAAGGAACGCTAAGAATAGTTCGCTAGGCAAATTCGCGTTGCAGGTGAAGAATGAAGTAAAGGAAAATGCCCCCAGCGTTAGTGACCGCAGTTGCAGCTAAAGTCGACGAAGGGGCTGATTTGCCCCAGCAAAAATCTGCAGCGCCTACTCCCGGCTTACTCACCGCGGGTGACACGTCGCTCAGGTCGTCGGACACCTTCACGCCGACGGCGTCGAGCACTCCAGAGGTCACTCTTCCGAAATCCTCCGCTCCGTCCGCTCCGCTCACGGGAGCTGCGCCGACGCGGAGGCCGGCTCCGGCGGCAGCAGCGCCGTCCGGAACCGGCTCCGCCGTCTCCGCTCCGGCGGCTCCCTTTAGGAGAGCTGACCAGACGCGGGAGCCGGCTCCGGCGGCAGCAGCGCCGTCCGGCACCGGCTCCGCCGTCTCCGCTTCGGCGGCTGCCTTCAGGACAGCTGACCAGACGCGGGAGCCGGCTCCGGCGGCAGCAGCGCCGTCCAGCACCGGCTCCGCCGTCTCTGCTCCGGCGGCTCCCTCCAGGAGAGCCGACCAGATGCGAGAGCCGGCTCCCGGCCGACAGACGGCGCCATCGACGCGGGTGTCTGCCCTCCGTCAGACGACCGCCGACCCCGGTTCCGCCTGCCCCGCGGCGGCGGCTCCCGGGGACCTGCCGGCCCGGCTGCGAGTGTCGCCGCTGGTGGAGGAGGCCAGCGCGCGCCTGCTGCGCCGCGGCGCCACCGAGCCGACGCTGGCGCTGCCGGCGCGCGCCGCCCTCTCCGGCGCGCCGCTGCCGCTCTCTCGCCTGCCCGAGGCGTGGCCCGAGGCTGAGCGGCCGCCGCAGGGCAGCCTCGTGCGGGACTTGGTGCTGAGCCGCGTGCGGCGCTCGCCCGAGAAGCAGCTGCGCAGGAGGATCACCTCGCCGACGATGGGCGGCGGCCGCGTGCTGGCGCCGCCGCCGCCGCTGCCGCCGACCGACGCCGGCGAGCCGCTGCCGGCACCGGGGGAGGCCGATGAGTCGCCGTCGCGCCTCGCTGTGCCGCCCCCTCTTCCGCGGAAGACCCGTCTGGTGCCGCCACGGCCGCCGTCCCCGCCGACGGAAGTGCAGCAGTCGCCGCCGGGTGACGAGGGGGCGCAGGATCGGCAGCCGGCGGCAGTGGACGGCCCGTCACGGGAAACGGTGGCACCGGTGGCGAGGCACTGCCACACGCCTGTGGGGAAGGTGGACCAGCCGCCAGCTCTAGAAGAGGATAGCCAGCCGCCAGCTCTAGAAAGGGTGAACCAGCCATCTGCCTCAGGGGAGACGGACCAGCCGGAGGTCCCAGAGAGGGCAGACGATCCGTCACCGTCGCTGGAGCAGACGGAGCTGCCCCCGCCGTTGCCGGACAAGACCAGACGCGGCTCGGGCCGGCTGGCGCGGCTGCCGGCCGCCGCCCGCGCGCTCTTTTCGCCGCCCCGCCGGCCGCCGCGCGCCGGCGACATGCGCGCGCCGGGCCGGAGGAGGTCCGGAGCGGCAGCAGCCGCCCCGCCGCCGACCGAGTCCGAGCCGCCCGCCCCGGCCGCGGCGGAGACGACTGCTGGCGAGGAGCCGCCGGAGTCGATGACTGGTGCGGAGGCGGCGTCGCTGCCGCCGAAGACCTCGAAGCCCGAGGTGCTGACGTCGCCCGATCGAGGATCCCGGCCGCAGCTGCAGACCACGCCGGAGAGGCAGGCGGCAGCCCCTGCGGCGGTGCAGATCGGTCAGGAGCGGAGGCAGCCCTCCTCAGAGCGCAGCCAGACGCCCGAGAAGGCCGAGACCGGACCGTCCGGTCCTGCCGGCCCCGAGGCGCAGCTCGTCACCTCCGCCGCGGTGTCGACGCCTGGTGCGGCGGCTCTCGAGGCGTCTCCAGAGGGTAGCGGCGGTCACCGGCCGGCTCCTCCAGGTCCGGGGCCGAAGCCGGCCGAGACCGGCGGCGAACCGTCCGCTCCAGAGCCGCAGCCGGCGGATGGCCGGCCGTCGGCACACGAGCCAGCACATGCGGAGACGGCAGCCGACACGCCAGGGCCGGAGGCGAAGCCTGCGGCGGGTGAGGCGCCGTCACCAGGGCGCGCCAGCGAGCAGACCACGCCCACTGCTAAAGCCGCGCCGTCCGACATGAAGAAGAAGCGGGAGCGGCGGCGCAGCATCATACAGGCGATCTCTGGTGAGTTCGCCGGGCTGGCGGCTTGTCCGACGATGCCTCGGTTGTAGGGCTAGACTAATGGTCATGATATTTGAGATCAGTGACCAAATATTTTGCGTTGAGTAAGCTGTGACAGGTTTTGGATCGGCACGATCGACTGAAGTTGGCTCTGTCTTTCCAATGACTTGCTAGCGCGGAGAAAATATTCCTGCCATTTCAAATCATGCGCAGGTTCGTGTGGTCATTTCCGTCAAAAGCCGTGAGATGCGGCGCTGCTCGTAATGTGATTATTTTTACGGCAGGAAAACCCCGCAGAGGTTGAAATTTTTGTGCCCTAGGAGCAATGTTGCGCTGAGTTCGTCACGCTTCAAAGGCTGAGAGAATCAATATATTCGCAAGGTATTTTTCCCCTCAATGCCTCCATGCAGTTGCTGAGGGATGCAGTTCGACATTATGCCACTGCCGTAGGTCATACGCCAACCGCGCCAATATTTAAAAAGAACTATGCCATTATTCAATTACTCATTATGTGACGCCTTGATATCACAGTCATACCTTGTTGTAGGGCCTTGGTTATACCCAGCGTTCGCGAGATTTAACCTCACGTCTATCACACGGGTAATGTCCAAATATTTACGTGCCTTGTATTCTGTGACGACGGGGCCCATGGTTCTGGCCCGCACCGTCGCCGTCCGACCGCGTTGACCATCGCCGACCCGTGCTTGCAGACCTGTTCCGACCGGCTGACAAGAAGGAGCCGACCGCCAGTCCGCCGGAGCCGGAGCGAGCCGTGACCTCGGCCAGCCCGCCGGCGCCGGTCGTCCGAGCCACGCCGCTCAGGGATCGGCTCGGCATGCGCTTCAGGAGGGGCAAGGTCGGTAGCGGCCGCGCTCGGCAGCAGGGCCGATGTGTTGTCAGAGGCGGTGTGGCCGGGTTCGGACGCCGAGTGGGCGATGCCGGCGGCTGCCTGCGGTGTCGCGGGTGGCGGATTGAACCGGTCACGATCACACGTGCTTTGATGCGCTTCACGGGAACGCACCCCGCCGCGGCGGACCTCGGCGTTGTGCTGGTCTGCTCTCGGGGCTGCTCATCGGCGGATCAGTCCAGGCTGTAGACCCCAGCCTCATCGCACCAGCTGGCGGAGGCGCTCCCCACCCACCTCACGTCTCGATCAAACACCAGGCGAAACCCGTTACCCACAGCGGGTTTAACTGTCACGCCTCCTCTGCTCGCCTGTCACTCAGCGTTCTGCGTGCAGGACAAGAAGCTGTCGGGCTCGCCGTCCGCCTCACCGGCCGCCGCCGACTCTTCTGCGGTCGTCGTCCCGCCGACCCCGGTCAGGAGTGCAGGTAACGGACCCGCCGCTGCCGACGGAGCGCCCGGCGGCGGCGTCTGCGGCGTGGAGCGCGCTCGCCCAGTGGTGACGGCGCTGGGGAGAGAATCATGCGGCTGATCCATCTGAGCGAACAGGCTCGGAGTCGGCTCGCTCTGCGGCGGAACAAATTGGATCTGGTTGAAATTCGATGCTGATCGAATGCGTGCTTCCCAACTCACGCTTGGAACGTGAAATCCCTCTCGATCCATTTGATATAAATACTTCCGCAATTTTTTGGTAATGGAGATGACCGAACGATAAAAAATCTCAAGATCATTGCCAAGTTGATGATCTTTGGGAAAACCATAGTAGATTAATTGATTTTCCTTTTGCCACTGTGTAACGTGAATGATAGCAGATCCGTGATATGGTTGAGATAAAACATCTTGGATTGAGTGTTTCATGATGAGGTATGTCAAGCATGTCGCGGAATGTTTCCAAACGTGCAATGCGTTGGTTAGCACGCTTTGTCTGCATACATGTCATCTAACCATATATTTCAGTAAGGTCGAAATGCACTGCTTTAGGCGTTAAATTCATTGCAATGTCGCCTTTCGCAAAAACTAGTCGGCGCTGTGGTCGGCTTTGATCGTCGAGCTAGGCTGCTAATCCCCATTACTGTTCGGCCACTCGTAGTTGATTACATTGCTACACGCATGGTTGCTAGTGGCATGACGTCAGCGATAAATTGTTCGTGCGCGTGGCCACCTGCATGATGGGTGGCAGTACTTGGCTATGCGCTGCGGGTAATGTATGCGCCACATGCATCCTACACTGCGTAATCAAAGGCCTGGGAAGCTTGCATTCGCAAGATTCTCTTTTACGGCGCCTTAGCGCAACTACTGCGGTTTTCCAATGGCAATAAGTTTAAAGAAAAGGGGCAAGACTTACGCTCTCGCATAACCCCTTGAGCATGACTCCGAAGACGCCCATTCAAACAACGCTCGCAACGATGTCAAGCTCCGTCCAGGCCGCCAGCAGCCTTGGCGTACGCCTGTCGCGGTCGCCTCAGAGCGGCAGCAGTCTCGCTCGGTGGCAGCCAGACGCTGCCGGCGTCGGCTCAGACCCGCCCTGTGGCTGGCTGGCTCTCCAGACCCGGTGTCCGTATGTCGCAGACGCGCCGCCGCCGGAGCCCCGCCCGCCGGCCGGCGGCCGCACCTCGCCGGAGGGCACGCTGTCCCGCCGCTCCCGGTCCGGCCGCGCCGCCAGGCAATCCGAGATCCGCCGGTAGGTGATGCTGCCGGCGCGACGGCAGGGTGGCGTGGGCGGACTTGGGCCCGCCGCCTGCCGCCTGCGCGGTTATGGATGGCTATCGCCGGTCGTCTTGCCGACGCTTTTCTGCAGAAGGAAGTGCATAACTCAGGAACAGAACGTGTGTGTGTGTGATGTGTGCATACTCGGGTAACCAGTGTTTCGTACGGGCTGTCAAATATTTCCGTGTGCTTTTATTTCGTGCATGCGGGCAGCGTTTCTCATCAAAAAGATATTGCACAAAAACGATTCTTATTGCCCCCCCCCCCCCCCCCCAGTATTCCAAGGTGGCCTGTCTAGGGCAATTCGTCAAGTGAAGCTTCACTTGCAAGTTTATCCATGAATAGGCAGAGTCGAAGGCTATGAGTGCTTTCAAGCCGATTGTTTAAGCTGTGTTATTCAAAACAGTTCAAGTTACAGTTGAGCAGTATGAAACGGAATGTTGAAGTGTTACACCTCCCGGACACTATGCGGAAAGGTTCGGCGCTGCGTCTAACGACTTGCTGACGGTTTAAGTCAGCTGTGGTGTGCCTGATGTTTCACCACGACGCGTTCTTGGGAGCCCACTGCCGTTTGCGGGGCCGGCAGGCAGCAGCGCGCGCAGGAGCTACAACGGGAGCTGGGGGAGGTGGAGGTGCGGCAGCAGGAGCTTGAGCAGCGCGGCGCCTCCGTCGAGAAGGCCATCAGGGGTGAACGCCCGGGTAATGGAGCATAGCAGCGTAGGCGCTATGCCTGTACCAGCACCGTCTCGGCGACGGTCTGAATGCCTTGAGGACCGGTACAGAACCGATGAAGTCTCACTGATACTGACGCTAATATCTGGCCATCGATACGTTCATCACAGGCCAGGATTGTCTGATATTCTGGTATCGGCAGAGCCCCGAGCTTTCTAGCACGGGCACCAATCCACTATCCCCGTTGCCTATTAATACCGATCGTCTGTATTATTGCACCCAAATTTTGCAGCCAGTGCAAACGCTTCGGGTCGGAGCTGAGTGTCTTGCTGAGATTCAGGCGCACTCGGTGCTTATTTGATGTTGAGGCCTGTACTGATGTGCCGCTGATCACTTATGTTCTCGTCGAAACGCTTAATAGACTGCGCTATTTCGACTTCCGAGCAATGTGAAGTGTGGCTGCGTACCCTACCCGTACCCCACTCCAGCCCGGCCACGACCCGCCGTTGACTGGCGGGGACTTCGCCTCAGGCGGTGACGGCGGCGGGGGCGAGGACACCGACCCCAGCGACGACGCCGTCCTGATGCGCCAGTGGTTCGGCCTGGTGCACGAGCGCAGTATGCTGGTGCGGCGCGACCAGCTGCTGCAGTTGCAGCTGCGCGAGCTCCAGCTGGAGGACAAGCACGACCGGCTGCAGATGGAACTACGCGAGCGCATGGCCGCGCCCGGTACGTCCCCCCTCGTTCCCCGTCCCTCGCCCCGCCCTCCCTCCTTTCCCCGCTCCCCATGTGTCTCCCCCCTCCCCCATGCCGTTCTGGGCTCAGGGGCTCGCCGTTCGTGTGGTCGTCATTGGGCAGATCAGGGCGGCTGGATACCACAGAGGTCCCGAAAGGGATAGATGTGCTACCAAGCCTCCCGCTTGTACTGACTGTTCCCGGGGCAACTCCTCCTGACCCGTACACCAGGTCAAGAGGAGTTGCCCCAGGAACAGTCAGTTCTAGCAGGCACGTTTTTCGGAGACTCAGGGTGGCACTGGCGGAATGTCGCGCCTGTGGTGCATGTTAAGACCGGGCCGGTCCCGCTAGTGTGCGCCGATGACGAGTATGTCCAATTAGGCAAGTGCCTGTACCCGCGAACATGTTTATTTCAGACGGCAGCTCCTTGTCTACACGGGTGATAGGAAGCGCTGTTAACGGCTACGTTGTGTCCACGTCCCTCTTGAGGAGCACATTAACGTAATGAATTCGATCGTGTTCGACGCACCCCGCCGGCGAGCCCTGTCGGGTTGGCCGCGCGCCGCTCGACTGACCCGCTCGCCCGCGTGCCGCCGCCTGCCCCGTGCCTGCCGGTCGTGACGCCACCCGCCACCACTCGCCGCAGAGGCCCTGAAGTCGGACGTTGACGTGGAGCGGGAGCGCGAGCTGGTCAGCACGCTGCTGGAGATATCCGAGCAGAGACGCGCGCTCCGACAGGCCATGGACGCCGAGCAGGACACGTGAGGACGGCCGGCTGCGACCGCTCCGTATCGGGCGGCGGCGACGTGTCGGGCGCGGACGGCGGCGGCCGCCGCACCCGGCCTCACGCAGAACGGATTGGCGTTCTCATTATGTAGACCTATGGATTTCGGTCTTTGCTCGGCACGTGGTGGGCCGTTTATTCGCTCATCAATGGCTAAATGGGTCCTAGCCCATTTATTTTACGTTAATTGTTTGTTGTCCTTGATAGAAATAATGGCGGCCATTGATGACTGACAAGTTTGTGATGTCCTGGCGGAAGGCTCAATTTGTCTCCTTTTGGACCCACCTAAGCATACCGTATCACCTGATGCACAGTTAATGTATGCCGCCGTATCCAGAATGAATGGGCTGACCGTACTTGTCCGGTGACACGGCGCTCCCTCCCCCCGTTCTCGTCTGCAATTCGAAGTCTTGTCGCTTTTGACGATGCGTGCATTTGTTCATTTCTGCTTCACTGACAGCGTGACGTTCGTATTGGCGGGCCAGTCACGTGCCAGCTGCGTTGACAGACGAGAGACCTTAACGGCGCGCCGGCTGTGTTGACAGACCGGGCTGTTGATTATGTTACGGCCGAGCCGCCCGCTTATTGTGTGGACCGTGTGCCGGTTGTCTTCACATGCTGCGAGTGTCGGTTGTACGCCTGTCGTCGGTCAATAGGTCGACTATGCTGACCGCGTGATGACGGTGTTGCAGACTGAGAATGGAGTGCGAGTCTGCTGAGAACCGCCAGTAGGTGCTCGGTCGGCCCCAACCCAACTGCGGTCCGGACGAGACGGCCGTCTAGCGCTCCGTCCAGCGTCTGTCCCCAGCGGCCGTCTCCGTCTCCGCGAGCACCACCTGACCCCGTGCGGTCGGAGCGGTCTCCTAGGGCCAACCAGCTGGCTCCAGTTCTGGGGGACAGGGCGTCATACCGACCACGCCCGACTGGGGCACGGCGAGCCGACCATGCCCTTGTGGCGGGGCCTGCAGGGTGTGAACCTCGGCGGCGCCAACGGCCGCCGTCGCCGCAGACCGATGCACATCGCGCCGGGCCACTGCGCGGTCGCCGTCTGAGCCACCTATTCCCGGCCGCTCCGTGCTTGCGTCGCGCCGTGTGAGGTCGCGGCTGCTCCCGCGGGGGTCGAGCTGGCGGCGGCGTCGGCGCTTGTCCACGGTGTTGTGGCATATGTGATTTTCGTGCTTTCTCGGCCGGATGGGCGCTTTGCTGGAGATGCGTTTGGAGTTCGCACTGGAGATGATCTGCATGCTGTAACAAAACATTTCCGTTGATTGCGTAGGCATTGTAAGACGAACGCTGTGTGATATTGAGTGGAGAAATATGTGGGATATTGCGGATAAAAGATGGAGTGGTTGTTGCCAACAGCCATACACCATTCGCGTCCAGATAAGGCCGTCGTATTTTCAACAAATCGTCCATGAGTGACCCTCCCATATTTAACTAACATCTGTGATCGGTTATTTCGCTTTCGTTATTTCGCTTGTCATGCCGTTGCTTGTGGTCGCATGCTCGTAATGAGGTCTTCGCATGTTCGTAGATAGAAAATATGGTCAAAGGACAAGGTGAACGCTGTATTTATGTACATTGTGTCATTGTGGAACGAACCGGGCTGGGTCGTGTTCGCACGGCTCTTGAATGCGCCATGACTGCCGCGCCCTGCGGCATCCACACTGCTCCTTCACTTTCTAATCATCAATTTGTTGATAATATAAAGACGTAACGTGAGCTGCAGTGTTACTGAGTCGATCGTGTTACAAGTATTTGTCATATGATGACGTCAACTACATGGGCCATGATCTCGCTGAACTGCAAATGGCGCACGGCTGATAGCATTGTCCAGAGGTTAGGTACATTTGGTGGACTATTAGCATCATCCAGAGGTTACGCACATTTTGTGGACTATTACCATCGTTCAGAGGTTACGTACATTTCGTGAGCTATTATATATAAACACTGGAAACGCTGCTGACCGCCCGCCTCACTCAGTCCCATAAGTGACCGCCAAAATATCCTAATGAAAAAAGTTGTGTGCTCCCAAGCGTACATTTCCTGTTGGCCTAAACGAGGCGCTGGGTCGTCAGCAGCCGTGCGCGTGGTCCACGGAGCCACGGAGTCCGCCGCGTCCGCGCGCTGTCCAGCCACACGCCGGGAGAATAAATAAAGCCACTGTATTTGAGGCACGCCGAGGCAGGAACAACGGGACAGACGACAAACCACGACCGGCTGTGCGTCCCACACACCGGGCCAGCGAGCACGGGACACTGGAACAGACTTCGACCACGCCTGCACGCACCAGGTTTGAAGCACGCGTACTCATGTCTGCTCCTTACAAACAGCTCGCTAGCGGCATCATGTCACAACGGCCACTGAGTAGCAACTTTGCTTTCGGGCTCAGCGAATTTTGTAACTAAAAACAAACGCCTTGTCGTCAGACCCGCTAAAACTCTCCAGACAAGTTGGCATACTTGTTAGCACGCGCGAGATGCGTGCAAACACGTGACCCTATCTCTCGCCACAACCATTCGCGATAAGTGTTATTTGAACATAACTCCGGCAAACATCAGGATGCGTTCACGTCGCGCTGTCAATGGCAGCTGATTGCATTAAACATGTTACCATTGTCCGCTTTGCCGCCGTGATCGGCTACATACCCGCTCACCACATTCGCAGGCAACTTAAGTACCGAGCGAAAGACCTCGCCGTGTGGACTGTACGGAATGATCCGACATTACGCTGAGACATCGGGCTCACATTGCTTCCAGACCTCCGTACGGAACAGCCCGGCAATGCACCGCGTCTCCAGTTCAGACAGCCCCCATCCCATTCCAATTGGCGCCGGTCCTTTGCGTACCCAACTCCCAACCCCGGCTCAAGGACTGGACCCGGGACCGGACCCGAGACCGGATCCGGTTCCGGCTCCGGTCCTGGGCACGGATCCGGCTCCCGATCCGGCCCTGGGTCTAGCCGGAGCCGCCGCCGAGCCGCGCCGAGGGGGGCCGCCTGGCGGTCGGGCGTCCGCCGCCAGCTGACGGGCTCCCAGACCGGCGTCCAGCGGCGCGGCACGCGATCCCGTCGGCTGCGAGCACCGCAGTCGGCCGCGCTCACGCGCCGCCAGCCGCGGCACCACACGGCCGACGCCGGCGGACAATTTACAACATACGAACGGGCTTCGCCGCTGATCCGTACCAACACGGTGAAGCACTAACAAGCGGGCGAACGGAAACACGGCGGCGCCGAACTGCAGCAACCGGCGGGGCGCTATGCACGATCTGATTAATAAATGATCACCGATGAGTCACAGCGTTCAGACAAACCGGCCGCCGCTGGAAGTTAGCAACGGAATTAAGCTCGCCGATACCTGGCAGCAGCGCCGCCATTGCACGTAAAATCGCTTGGCCGATTACGCACGGACCGGACTCGCCACGCCAACTGCCGAGACAATAGCCGTTGCAAGCAAAGAAGCAAGCAGCATAAAACTGATAGATGCCCGGAGGGCAAACATGGCGCCCGCCACTCCTGTGGTGATGTGTCGGACTCACAGACAGACAGACAGACAGACAGATGGTCGGAGCTCCGCCGAGGGCGGCAACACTAAGGTGCCCCACTATTGCCACGCGACCCATAGAATATACATGTAAGCCAGCAGCGGCGCCACCGACGACTGGCGTTAACAAAGCTACCTACCGACAAACCGTGAACAGTCCCAACAGTCGCACTCCGTCAACGATTGACTTCCGAAAGCGCCGGCCAGTGGGGCGATTGCCTTCATGCTAGTCTAGTTTAGATCACAGACAGCTCGTGTTGGGCTGCGTCAGCGGCCACTGACCACTGACCGCGGCGTCGCTCCTAGAGCGTACGGGCTGTCTTCAGTCTCCCATATCACGGACCAGGCCACAGCCCCGCCCAGCCACCGGCTCCACACACTCACGCGCGAGCGCACACACACACACCACGCACGCAGGCGCCATGGCACTTTCAAACATGTATGAGAACGAACAGCTTCGCCGAGCACTGACGACGGCCAGTCTAAGTACAAACACCGCCGCCCGAGCCGCGGATCGGCCGCGGGCACTGTTGGCGCCGTACAGCACTGCTTATCACGGGTGCGGCGGCTGGGGGCGGCCGCCACCTCCGCTCGCGCGCCGCCCTCCGCGGCGCCGCGGCTCGGCCCAGCCGCCTGACCGACAGCGGGCCTCGCCCAGGACCGCCGCGCAGGGACGGGCGCGGCCGGCGGCGGGCCGCGCCGCTTGAGCAGTCGGAACGGGAGGATGTCCGGAGGCTGACGAGCTGCACTCGACCTCAGCCGGCACTAGCTCGTCTTCAGGTGGATCTGCGGACGGGCCATGACGTCACAGACGGACCGGTCCGCTGGCGGGGTACGCGAGGCGTCCGCGCAGCGGAAGCGCTCGCTAACCGTACCCTTGGGCTTTGATCACACGTGAGGCCGTCCTTCTGATTCACGCATCCTCAAAGGGCTTCCGCTGTTTTCAGCAAAACACCCGCATTGATGACCGTAATCCTCACCATTCCCAACCACAGGCGCAGGCCGTGACGCCGCATCACAACCGCAGCACAGCACCACGTCAGCGCGTGCCGCGCCGCGCCCCGCCGCTCCGCCCCGCCCGCCCCGCCCCGCCCCGCCCCGCCCCGCCCCGCCCCGCCCCGCCCCTCACCTCGCTCAGGATGGCCCAGTTGTCGCTCTCGGCCTGCACGGCTAGCCGGGCGGACTTGGTCAGACCCCAGCCGGCCGCCAGCTCGCCCGCCGCCACGCCCTGGTCGTTGAAATGCCCTGCGGGGCGGGGGTGTCGGGTCAGCGGTCGGCAAGTGGGCGCCGGCAGGCCGGCGGGCCCCGGCGCCGCACGTCAAGGGCGTCAAAACACGAATCGGCGGCGCGCCGACAACAGCGCCCGCCGTTGCGGCGACACGGCCATACACATCCGACGGGCCGCGCTGCCAGCCCCACAACGACGGCCTGCGGAGGCGCCGAGCCCGGCACGCCACCGCGAGCGCGGCCGACGCGTCCGGTCTGGCGCCGTCACGTCCGCTAAGGCGGCCGCAGCGGCGATTGCACCCGGCCCAGGAGCCGACCTGTGTGGTGAGGCGCGCGAGGCGCCGCTCCCGGCCGCCGCCCGGCTGGGCCGTGGCGCTCACCGGTCCCGCAGGAGAGGCCTGCGCCGACCTCAACTGGCGGTCGGAGATTGGGCGTAGGAACGATGGGAGACTTACCCACTATCACATAGCCATCCGGCGTGGTTTTGTACTCTTTCAGAAGCTCCTCGGGTCGGAACTCGGGTATGATTTCGACGGTGGTGTTATAGAACCGGTCCGATGGATGCTCCAGATTTCCACTTTGGAAGTAGAAGCTGAAAAAGCACAACCAGACATTGGACAAACACCCCTAACCAAAAGTGAACAGCGAATGGTTTGGGACAATACCGCAGTAAGTCGCAGCATCCGCCTACAATGTCCAACACGTTCGCGAGTTTAACCAGCGCGTGCGCGCAGCATAACCAAACACACGAGTTCGAGCGGACCCTGATACTGGGCGGCCGCAGCCGATTGGCCTCTGCCTCCTGTAGTCCACTCTCTGGTTCGGACCGCCATCGCAGCCCTTCAAGGCTTGGGCCCGCCGGCACTCTCGGCACTCTCGGCACTCTCACCCGGTCAGCCGGACCGGCGGCGTCAGATGGAACTCCAGGTGGTCCCCTGGCTGGGGCAGCAGGCCCCAGAAGTACGTCTCGCCCTTGTAGGCACGCTGCGAATCGAGCCTCACGTCAGCGACGCCCTTCACTGCTCGAAGCACATACTTCCGTTGTGCTAGTAGTTGACGTCACCTTTTAAGTAAAAGAGCCACCACTGCAAGCGTCAGATGCACGGCAGATACACCGTCAGGACGAATGCCAAATAAAACGGCTGCCATTCACTATTCCATATCAACCCCATACATGCCATTTCATGGATATGTGCCGCAGTGCACCCGGCGCCGGAAACGCATTCCGCAGCGAGGAAACGGACCGCCCTGACATTACCGTCCGTCCGGGACCTCGGACAGCCCCGGTCACCGGCTGTCTGACCATCGCCGACCCCCGCCGGAGCGAGGCGCCTACCTCCAGCGTATACTGCTTATGCGGCTTCATGTCGCACACGATGCGCGCCGGCGGGTTAACGTGCGTCACGAACATCTGCACCTTGCCGAACTGCTTGTCCTGCAGGCAGACGGAGCCGACGAGTCAGTGTCGGCTCCGGCCGCGGTCCGAGGTGCAGGCAGTCGCCGCTGGTGGCGGGGCAGCGTGGAGCAGTGGGACGGTGGCGAGCGGCGTCTGCAGCCGCGGCAGCTGAGGGCGGGCTGGGACCGGACTCAGGTACCTAGGGAGGGTCGGCACCTCTGCGATGAACGCGGAGAGCCGACCACGACAGACCAAGCCGCCACACACGCGCCGAGGATCAGCTCGGAAATCAGTCGAGTACGCGCTCCTGGACTGATGTTCACATACATCACTGACCCGTTAGGCAGCGAGGTAGCACATTGGCGCGACGTGACGACTCTGACCGAATGCGGAGGGTCCGTGCTTCGCTGAGACCGCTCTTTACGCGCTGGTCATGCACAAACCCTGCCAGTGAAGCGTGGGCTCCAGAGCTCGCCAAGGTCCAGCCCGCCGGAATTTCGCCTCACATTACACCTCCCTGACATTTTGCGAACGGCATCGATTTTCCCACATCAGGCAGCGCCGGAACAAAAGGAAATAATTAAACAAAACTCTGGCGCGGTGGTATTGCACGCGGACACGTAGTGGCTGCCGGGCAGGACGCAGGAAACGACCGTCGGTGGCGTGCCGGAGCGAGGGGCGCTCACGGGTGCACCGTGCCGGCGCGCGTGCGGCCGTTTCACCGCCACGCCAGCGGGCCGAGGCGGGGCGGGTGGCACGCGCCAAGGTCGGCTTTCCTCCCCTGTGCGTGCGTCGGGCCGGCTGGCGGCACCGGCAGGCACGCCAGGTGACCGGCGGTTGGTCTCCCAGCCGCAGGGCAGTGCCCCCTCCGGGAGCCGGAACTCGCTGAGAGGCAGCCCCGGCCTCCGGCAGAGTGCGCGGAGCTCGCCGCCGAACGCCGTGCCGACGCCAGAGGCCATTCGGCGCCGCGCGCCACGAGCCGGCCAACAGCGGCCGTCAAAAGTCCGCACGAGTCCGCCGGTGCGCGCGCGCGTGCGCGCGCCCTGCCGGGCTACGGCACGGCGGATTCCAGCGCCGGGCAGAGAGAGGCGCGTGCTTTAGGACGATGACTGGGTGCTGGCGGAGAGCGCAGGGTAAGCTGACCGTTCCGACCGACACGGCCGGCGGCGCGGGGCGGCTAATCGCGCAGCCGGTGGTGACCAGAGAGTACTGCTCAGCGTCGGTCTATGTCGGCAGGGGCGCGACTTGGCGAACACGAAAGGACTCGTCCGCGCAAATGCAGGTCAGATCGGGGTCACGGCACCAACAGAAGTAGATCAAACGCCAGGAAACATGAGTGGGAGGGGGGGGGGGGGGGCTAACAGGTGCGGTACCGTGACACCGACCCCAGCTGACTTCGGTCGTCGCGCGGCGTACAGCGGCATACCACACCGCATCGCCTGGATACAGATGGTGTTCAACAATGAAGTGATCGTTCAAATATGAGTAGTTGGGCGGAGCAGAAATGACCGTGGTCATACCCGGTAGTCCCGCATATCGTGACTGTGAGACCCATGAAACTGAGCGTAATGGGCGCTGCATGACCTACTGCAGTTGATGCGCCCAAAAGCCCCGAATCATCACCATCAGCTGGGGCTAACTGTCGTTTGCGGCGTGTCGCATGGTACCGTTTCCTATTCAGCTGGGGCTATTGCCCTCCGCCCTCGTCCCCCCGCCCCCTCCCCAGCTCCTCCCTACTTTGAGAAGAAAGGCAGGCGGAATCCGAGAGAAAATGCCGCATTTTGGGATACGTTTCGATATTTTTCCTGCTCAACCCCCATCCTATTCCCAAACTTATTTTGCGGAAGGGCATGTCTGGTCTAGTATGTGTTTTTCAACAAATGGTGCAAGGCTGTGTCCTAAAAGCCCTACCAAAATATGAGCGGACTAATCGCGAGAGCAGAGTAAAATTAAGCTCGGAACGGGATTCCAAACAAGAGTATGGATAAATACTCCACGCCTTTCCAAACGATATCTTTCCTGAATAGAAAATAATACAAAGCATGAAAACAATATAAAATCACGATACAGTTGCCATCCAACATCAGCGCACCAGACAGACGTCATTCCAAATGACGCCCGAGAGCAAACGTCAGTGTGGCGTATAGGATACACAACTGCACGCATTGCGTACGTGCACGGTCTTGCAACGTCATCACCACACAGCAGAGACGTGCCGGCAGCAAACGTGTACACTTGGAGGGTGCGGGTGACGCAGGCACAAGCGCGCCGGGTCTCGGCACGGGACAAGTCTGCCGGTCACGACGACACCCGCGCCGTGTACATCAGCAGAGGTCACCACGCAGGCCGATGCCGGACGCCTCACTTCACGGTCACCGACCACTGCAAATCTCCTCGCGAGTGCCAACATGCTGGTGTCAGCAACGGTAGCCCTCTCTGGCCTGAGGGACCGCCGGGCACCGTCCGCGGCGGGGGCAGAGCACGTGCATGCTGGCAGCGTCAGTGCCGCTCGGCGGCCGGCCGAGTCCGTGCCGGCGCCGACTCTGCAGACCAGTCTGACGCACGCCGGCACGTGGGCACACACACGTCTAGTGTCGTCCTGAACCAAATGCGCAGGGGAGCGGCGGCGTCGCAGACCAGCTGCCGCAGCACATGCCCGGGACAGTCACCGTGGGGCGGGAGCGGTGCTTGGCGACCCAGCGCGGGTTCTCCGGCGACCACTGCTGGCGCTCTCCGCCGGCCCACGAGTCCTGGGTCACACAGAGCCGGTCAGCGCGCTGGACTCAGCGGCTCGGGTCGGGCGCGGCCGCCGCCGGCCGCCACCGGCGCGCCGCGTGGGGTCGCGAGCCGGCGCGGCTGCGGCGGAGCGGACTGCGCTGGTCCGCCGCAGGACCGCGGACGCTGCGCGCCTCGCCGGTACACACCGCGACAGGTCCCAGGACCGTTCGCGGCCGACCCGGCAGAAGAGGCGCCGCAGTGACCGCAGCAGTCACCGATCGTGCAGTGTGCACACACACGCGCACACCAGATCACTCACTGTATGACGCACGAAGAGCGCGCAGCCGCTGCCAGTGCTACATCAAGCGAGCAGTTAGCGGGGCACAGGACAGCAGTTCAGGCGCGCAGCGCGGGTCAACCATAGCTGAAGCCAAGCGGCAGCGCGCAGCAGCCAACAGTCAGCTGGGGACGCTACCGACGGCCAGGATCGCGCTAAGCCTCGACGCTCGTCGTCCAGACACCGGCGAGCAATGCAGACTGTATGGACCGTGCGGTGTAGGTCACACGGGGTCTCAGCATACCATAACTTACTGAAACTCTGTCCCTAGTACATAATGGCAAGAAGCGTCGCATGTCCCAGTCCACTAACCGCCCACCATCCGCGGCCACCCGCGTCACGGCCGATGGTCGATGTCCAACGTTGAACAGGCCTGAGCGGAGGTTAGAAATCCTCCGGTCCAGCGGATAGCGACATCTGGCCGACTCCAATCACCGGCGCTACGCTGTCATAAAGCTGCAGTGCTCTATCGTTCCCATCCGGTGTCGGGCCCGCGCAAGCTAGCGGCGTCGGATAGGCAGCGGCGGCGGGTTGGTCCGCAGCGGGGGTGGGTTACAGTCTGCAGCGGCGGCGGGTTACAGTCGGCGGCGGCGGTGGGAGCGGTCTGCAGCGGCGGCGGGTCAGTCGGCAGTGGCGGCGGGTTAGTCGGCAGCGGCGGCAGGTTAGTCCGCAGCGGCGGTGGGTTACAGTCCGCGGGACGGCGGGTTAGCCCGCAGCGGCGGCAGGTTAGCCCACAGCGGCGGCGGGTTAGCCCGCAGCGGCGACGGGTTAGCCTGCAGCGGCGGCGGGTTAGCCCGCAGCGGCGGCGAGTTAGTTTGCATTGACAGAGGCTAAGTCCTCAGCGGCGACGGGTTACAGTCTGCAGCGGCGGCGGGCACACGCGCGGCCTCCACCGCGTGCCGGCCGTGCCGCAGTGGCCCATCAGCCTAATGAGGAGCCGGCGCGGCTTGCCTCAGGCCCAGTGGGAAGCATCGCCTGTCACGCCAGGGCGGGGCCGAGCCGCGCAACACCACCACGCGACGGTGACGGGACGCCACTGGAGGGGCGCGGCGCCGCAGGCCGTGGCCATGTACGGCAGATCACGGAGCGGCCCGCCCAGCCGGCGCCTCATCCCGCGGCCTTTAGCGGCTCGCCACCGCTCACCTGCACGGCGACAGGGCGACGGCGCGGCTCTGTTGGCACGCCACGCCGACTGGTTCCGTCCCAGCCGGCCAGCTCATCACTCACACGCCGACAGCCACTGTCTGCCGACAAGCCAGCTCACAGCGGGCGGGGCCAGGGGCTGGGCGGCGATGTGCCGGGGAGGGAGAAGGAGAGGGGCGAGCGGCCGTTGAGGCCGCCGGCCTGACCCTACAGGCGGCCGGTCCATTCCGCCCCCCAGTGCCGTGGCTGGGCGATTCCATTGAAGCACGACGGTGTTCCGGTCGCTAGTGCCGCGCTCGGAAGATTCACCGCTCCGATCGCGCCAGCGCCGGTCGTTTGCGGCCATTAAGTACGGATGGAGAACGCCAGGGATATTACACAATGGCGTTCCCTTTCCTTTTCATCGGAAACGGCATGGTCAAATTCTGAGGCAAAGCCGTTTACCAGAACTAAAGTGCGAGATATTTTTCTACCGTGGGCTGTTTAAAAACCACAAACACGTCTGTAAGTGCGTAAGGTACAAAACCATATGGCGGAATCCCGCACACAAAACAGACTGCAGAATTTTGCAGGACTGTGGTCTTTTTTAGTCACGAACAGAGCGACTTGCACACTTACTTCCATGCTGCCGTTAGAGAGAAGTGCCCATCTTGTTTGGCGTTATGAACGAGGCGTTTCAACCGCAATGGCAAGGTAAGGACGTGCTAAAATCCGGGCCGAATCCCACGACGCTGTTGTCATTGGGACTTCACGACGCAACCAGTTGCTAAGGCTATATGGCATCGCCTGCCTGTCACCCTGGCAGAGAGGGCGGGCACCGTGGGTAATCGAATTCCGCACCTCTGGTTTTCCGGATGCGCAGCGGTTAACGCCGATACGTTAACCACTACACTAGCCCCCCCCCCCCCCCCCCCCAACGTGCCATTTGGCTATGTTGGATGTCGTTCACAACTTCATTACTCTATGCTCACAGCACGAAGCACGAATGCGACTACCGAATTCTCCATCAACCCACGACAGCCCCTGTCCTGGCGCATTCAGACACCTGGATACCAGTTCCAATAGTCCTCATGAATGATTCGACGCAAAGTCCACTGCCCTGGACTGATGGGAGGCAGCACGCGTCAAGAGACAGGTTCATAAATCAGCAGCGTGAGCGAAAATTCATGACACGGCCAGATTTACGGGCAGCCAACTTTGCTAATTGACACGGGGGTGAAGCAGCTTGCGCCATGCAGGCGAAGTACAAGGAGCTATGTCGTTCATGCTCTCTGAAAGGTTTCAGGTTGAGCGAAATAAAGAACAGAGAAAGCACATGAAACTGGATCTATTTTGGTACTGTGATATTTCGGTACACTTCTACGTTACGGGCGTTATTAGTTTGCACGAGCAGGCCTACATGGCCACGCCTCCAGCTCCAGCAGCCGGATGTTAGCTGTGCTCCTCGATGAACATCTCATCATGACAGTCACATCACCACCGTTGTTCGCCGATGTGACGCACACCTGCGCTGTTATCCGTGATTTGACACCACTTCACCATCGATGTTGTGAACCTACTGGTCCATACCTGCCGTTCCCACTATTCCCACTACATAGTTGTCTGCGCTACGCAGTGGTCTGCAGATAACCAGTTCGGAGTCTATTCAGTCCGACTTGAGGCGTTTCGTACCGAAAGAGAAAGGCGGCATTCACGTCCCCAATAGCATATTTATAAAAACGACAATCTTGCGATGGAGAACGCCTGTCAAATGGTGATGGAACGAGCATGGAGCAACGGCGCAGAACAGCATGGTCAACCACAACAGCAACATCAAGGTCGCACCACGTCGCTACCCCCAGCGCCATCCTTTTCACGAATCGTACCTCACGACCGGATACCCGAAAAAGTATCCCTTCCGGAATCTATCTCTCAGTGGGGCCAATGCCATGACGTGAGGCATTCGTCTCCACCAAAGCTGGTCAGCTTCAGCGTCTCTTACCTTCAGCTTTTGCACCTTGCCCTTGAGGGAAGAGTGTGTACCGATGTGCTGGAACAGCGATGGCTTGAAGTGCAGCCACACTTTGTCCTTCTCCTCTTTACACTTCTTCTGGAAGACGGCGGGCACCACGTTACCGACAACTCCATCTGGTACGCGAGGACTTGGGATTATCTGCGAGTCTCCAGATGTCCATGAGACGGTATGCGGGCGCTAAGGCGAGGTCACCGAGACAGTCCTTGGGCTGCTGCTGTCAAATGTCTTTTACTGCGGCCAGGCGATAAAAAGGACCAAACACTACGGAAACCATGCAACATACGACAGGTGAATGTCTTCATGTCGGCTACCGTGTCCGGCACCGAATAACAGGAAGTGTAAACGAGCCATAGGTTTCGTGTTTAACTGAAAACCCGGAAATGTCGCCATCTTCTGTTCCGTTTCTACCAACGTTAATTCAGACCACACCAGGAACGGTCATAAATTATCCACACAACCATCCGCTACGAAAACAAGCAGGCGACGACTTATGGTCCTTTGGTCCGGCCCTTTATTCGACAAACAACGAAGTCGTGTGGCCCATGGCGAAGCGCCGCCCGCCCGGCGGTCGTCGAGCGGCAACACCGCGCTCTTGTCGAACCGGCACATCTTGGTCTGCACCACTCACTCACCGTGCTCTTGTCGAACCGGCACACCTTGGTCTGCACCACTCACTCACCGTGCTCTTGTCGAATCGGCACACCTTGGTCTGCACCACTCGCTCACCGCGCTCTTGTCGAACTGGCACATCTTGGTCTGCACCACTCACTCACCGTGCTCTTGTCGAACCGGCACACCTTGGTCTGCACCGCTCACTCACCGTGCTCTTGTCGAATCGGCACGCTTTGGTCTGCACCACTCGCTCACCGCGCTCTTGTCGAACCGGCACGCCTTGGTCTGCACCTCTCACTCACCATGCTCTTGTTGAACCGGCATACCTTGGTCTGTACCACTCACTCACTGCGCTCTTGTCGGACCGGCACACCTAGGTCTGCATCACTCACCGCGCTCTTGTCGAACCGGCACACCTTGGTCTGTACCAGGTTGATCAGAAGCCAGTCGGACGGCTTATCGTTGTTAAACATGACCAGAAAATGAATCAGGGGCAGCAGCTCCACGGTCTTGAAGAGCTTGCCTGCGGCAGCAGAGGTCACCGGCGTCAAGGAGCAGATCGCGTCGGGACACACACGATCCAGCTGCGTGCCGCGGTAAGGCGGAGGAGGTCGAGACGTAAATACAAACGCGTGAGGAGGCCCAGGCCGAGTCGGAGACAGGAGCACACGGCCTGTACAGAGTCGCGGTCGGCGGCAGGGAGGTCGGTGCGGGGCCCGCGTGTCAACTGGGTGGATAACGGTCACCAGGGGCGCGGCCAGGATCTCTTAAGCGGGTGGGAGAGCTCAGTCAGCACCCATCACAACCGAACGGAACGTGCCTCTTCGGGGCTCGGTAGAAAATGCGGGTCTGGAGGGTCCGTTTCCCCTTCCTCTCCCTCCCTATGGCAGTGTTTCTGGCAGCCACAATACCCCGGCCGTTCTGTGTACAGAACACGCTGGATGCCGGTGATCCGACACCACCGTCCGATGCTGCGCAGAGCGTTGACGTCACGAGCGCGTGACATACGCGCCGCCCCGTCGATAATGAATGGCCGTCAGCTGAGGGGTAGGACCCGTGTGCCGAGCACGTGTGAAAACGCTCACGTATACGCACGCTCTGGCAAGCGCCAGCACGCAGGTGGGTACACAGCCGCTTGATCGGCGCTTTTCATGCGCAGGTCAACGTCAGGTCTGGTCCGCGCGGCGACATTAACACTCGTGGAATACGAGCTCCCGTCCCGCCGGCGGTGCGCTGCCGAGTACGGCAACACATTCCGCGTTGCCTACGGCCATGGCGCTGACGCACGGGGCTGGACCCACAACACATTGCCCTCTGTCGTATCGCAGCCTCATATTGCAAGGGCAACCGATACACAAAACCCTACCCCAGCGGCAGGCCTGATAACACACACAAACCATGACGCTAACACTGGCCCGAGGGTGCGGCCCGCGCGCGGCGGGAGTGGCAGCCCAGCCGACGATGTGAATGGCAGCCGCGGCCGGCGCGACACCGACACGGCCCCGGCCGAGCTGGGCCGGCCCGGCTGGAATTACAACCCGGTGCGCGCAGGGCGCTGGCGCGAGCGCGGCGCGAGCGCGGCGCGGCCCCGTCCGCCTCCACCGCACAGGTTGGACGGCCGCGCGCCACACGTGCCGCGACCGGGACATGGGGCGTGGAACGACAACTGTGCGTGGCTGATCGCCACTGCTTACGGAATGAACAGTCGTAATGGTCCGGGGACCTGGGATCAGACCAAATGACACAACGACGTGGCTAACGCAACACAAAGTGCTTGGTTAAGAGACTTCAATCGTGGTAATCTATATTTTCGCGTTGCCCACGCATAGCTAGAACTAATGGGGAAATGAATCATCTTACCGATAAAGCCCAGTTGGCAGAAGTCTAGGAGAAACCAGTTCTTTTTCTCCGTTATTTTTTGAAGAGCGAATTCCTTCATCCGCGTGACGTAACTGAAAAACAAGAATGCGTTACCACTCGTTACATCTCATGCAGCTTACTTCCCATATTCTCATCGCCAGGCGCATTACTTCCCTGTCAATTTCTCAGGACGAGAACCCATGGCCACAAATAATTCACTGGCACGTCGCCTGGTCAATCGCATGCCGCATCCTTTTACGACACATGGTACAAGCACGCGACGCCGTACCGGGGGCCACCGATCAGGTGGCTTCCCCCCCCCCCCCCCTCCCCCCACAGTGACGCGGACAGACGGCGGGCCAGCGCAGCACCGACAGTCTGCCGACGGCGCTCACCCGGGCTTGGTCATGATGTCGTCCTCCAACTGAACGTAGAAGAGGCCGCGCGGCCGACAGTACATCATGAGGAAGGCGAAGTCGAGATTCTGCTTGGTGCGCCACTGCACGCGCTCCAGCGGGTCGTCGAGAGTGCGTCGCACCGTCTCCCGCGGAGGGTAGTAGTCGGCCGACGGCGAGATGATGTCCACCAGGCCCGAGTCCACCTCCACCGGGAACCTGCCGGCAGAGCGATGTCAGGTCATCGCCGCGTGCCATGTCGAGCGCACGGCGCGCCATGTCGTGTCATGGCACGGCACGTCATGTCAGGCGCATGGCAGGTCGTGTTACGGCATGGCGCATCGACGCGTCGCGCGGACATCACGCCACACGGCGCCTCGCATCACGCCATGTGCTCAGCGCGCCATGTCACGCCATGTTGTCACGCTGGCGGCTCACGCTTAGAGCCATGCATGGCGTGCCAGGCCCTTCGCTGGCGCTGGGTGTACGGCGAAAGGCTCACGATTTCGCGGCGGAGGGAGATTACATAACTAGAATTGGATGACGAAGGGTGGAAGTAATGCTTCACAATTGGGGTGATTGCGCGGGGCCCCGCGTTACCTGTTTTCGACAGGGCTGAATAATGAAGATCATCGGGCGAGGGACAGGAAATTAGAAATGCTACGATAAAACGAATCAAAGTTTCGGCCGCAAAGCACCATGCGAGATGTTTTAAAGCTAAACGTACGATTTTAATCACAAACCTAGGCACCAGATAGGTAGAGGAAGCCTCTCAACTTTTCACATACTTAAAGCCTACCAACGAATAAGGACAACTGGATCAGCTCAAGCGATTCAGCAATAATCCACTGACCCGTCACCCCGCATCTCATCCCATAGCGCTGCATATACTCGTTACGTATACCACGTCACACTGCGTACGGATCACCCAGACCACTCGGCCCAGCGTCTGTTACTTCGTAGCCCCTAGGAGCAGCCGCGCAATATCACGCGATATTTCGCGAGAGGATGACAAATGGGAGACTCTTTGTTTTGTTGTAATCTGCTTGAATTCGTTCACATTCACTGACTGCGCTTGTAATGTTGGTGCAAAGGGAAGCATTTCATATATGCCATGCTCTCAGATTTGTGATTCGAATTGTACACTTCACTTATAATCACTGCTAATGATGGCTTTTGATCGAAACATGCGCTCGATGTAAAGCTGCCAATATCCAGCATGGATCCAGCCCTCGTGTAGTAAAGGTCTATATTGTCACTGTCTTGTATTTACCAATTTCCAATATATTTATAATTGCTTAAAGCATAGCAATGGTCAAATTATGTACTACGTCGACTGCTCACTGTTTGCCCTAGAGATCACGTTTAGTTTCTTGTCATTTACAGCCAACACTTCGTGGGTTCACAGTTTCCCGTCGACATCAAGCATATGGTATGGGCATCTAAAAACAATTCCACGATCGACGAACTCTGTCGACAAATTTAGCCACAGGTCAAAGATACACATCAAACACTGAGGACCCTACTTCAGCCGCAATCAGATCAATCAGTTCGAATCACTACAAGCAAACAGCTGGAGCACATTACGCCCGTCCGTCTCCGCCTGAGGATCAGCGGTCGGTCCCGTACTCGACCTGCCCGTGGTCGCGTCCGTGCCGCGAGCCCACCGCCCGCGGGCACCGGGCGGGACACTCCCGCCGACCCGCGCCGGGCCAAGCAGGTGGGCGCCACGGCGGGCGCCACGCACCCGCGATCGTTACAGCCGGCGCCGGAGCCCAAGCTCGCCAGCCGGCCGCACCCGGTCGGCGAGCGAGGTCGGAGAAGCACTGGTGGGACGTGAGTGACGGAGCGTGAGGGGCGGGGTGTGATGGACGAGCCTCGGGCGGAGTCGGCCGAGCCGGAGCCAAACCTGCCCCCTCCCCTCCCCGGCCGGGGGTAACGATCGGACCGGCCGCCCGTTGGAGCTTCCTCCAATTAACCTGGCTCAATCAACAACACACAGCTGTAAGTCCCCGCTGATCCTAATTTGGCGGATCTGGGCCCGCCAAATTGGGTTCAGCCATTCAATATTATTACTGATAGGAGCGTCTATTAACCCTTACCACCTGGCAATTTATTGTACTGCAAGCAAACAATACCTATCTTGCCCGGTGAGAACGTGCGTGGTTCATGCAGAGTTCTTGCCGAGGCATTTGACCCTGCCATGACGCATTACCTAACTTAAACGTAGTGACTAATGTCGTGCTAGCATATCGCCTGATGCTACTGGTGCGATAGTTGCGTGAATTCTTCTATCATACTAGATTTTCCGGCTGTACGATCCTTTCCATCCGTGTATGTCGCAGCTGTCTTCAGCCGCAGGTCATCGCTCATCAGATTTGCAAAAGAGGGCCTGTAAATGACCTAAGCTTCTCGAACCGAGCCCCATGACCTTTCGAAGATGTCGTCACTTCCACACAACAGAGCAGTGCACAATAAGTCACTTAATTATACGCGTCAAAGAACTATCTAACGACAGAGTCTGATTTTGTTTGGCGCCGCCTTTAATTTGTCTTTTATGGACATGGTGCAATGGTGCGGCACGGCGATATGACCCACGAACGCGGTGCAATGGTACGGCACGGCTATACGACTAAAAAAAAGTTCGAAAAGCACCACAGAATGCAGGTCATGATTCGTGGTCACGATTCGTGGTCATGTTTCGGTCATGATCGCGGCTGTGTGACCTAATGTCATGTCGCCGTTCAGAATTACTCAGTAGCGGTCAGCCTGCAGGAGTTATTAGGTGGGGGGGGGGGGGGGGGGGGTCAATCAACAATCGACGCTTTCCTATTTGTTGACATAATTGATCGTTACAGAACCATGCCAACTGTACCATACTAATGGACCTGACTCCAATATGTTCGCATTGCTGCAATTCAGGCTTACAATAAACCTGCAAACATCAATGCTACTTACACACAGAATGCATTCATTCTAAAACATGTCGTTAGGGGTGTATTCGCGACGATCCGGACGACAAAGATTATACGTGATGTGAAGGCGAATCTTTGCCGGATGCGCAGAATTTTTTTTCGCAACCCAATCGGAGTGAAACAGATAAGACGCAACATATTCAATTGTTACGAGGCCAATTTGCATGCCCAGGACCGCAACGAGTGATGAAAATGAGTTGTATACGTCACGAAGAACGTAATTTGTCGTTTCCATTCTTAGGAGCACTTACAGTATCTGCAAACGAAAATACTGTCTGCGTGTGCAATTATTGTCACGACAGTTTCGAAGATGTAACCAACGAGTCGCGCTGCAAACACCCTCGGCAAAGATAATACGTGTTGTCACGTGGAATAGAATATTCTTGGTGTCCTGCGAATACACCCTAAATATACAAAGCGATACTGACATTGTGCACTACATCAGCGTGGGCCACCATCACAGTGCACTGCTACTCCGTGACACAGCATGCGATGTCCAGCGCCCGGTGGAGCGTGAAGCCAAGCCTGCAACCAGCGTGGGGCACCATCACAGTGCACTGCTACTCCGTGGCACAGCATGCGATGTCCAGCGCCCGGTGGAGCGTGAAGCCAAGCCTGCAACCAGCGTGGGGCACCATCACAGTGCACTGCTACTCCGTGGCACAGCATGCGATGTCCAGCGCCCGGTGGAGCGTGAAGCCAAGTCTGCAGCCGGCTGCACAATTCCTGAGCGGTGGGCAAGCTTTACAACAGCAAGACGTAACCCCTGGTACTTTTCACTCTGTCACGCCTGTGGGTGCAGGCAAGTACCGTCAGCTGCCATTTATTCCTTTGATCCGTTAACAGTTAACGACCAGACGGCACGTACAAATAAAAGAAGACCGGCGGGTCGCGCTTGCAGAGCATGCGTTGCATGCGCTTGCATGCGTAAAATATACTTGCGTACAAAAATTATGCCTAGCGTTGTATAGTGGCTCCCAAACTGCTCTGCGCGGCGACAGAGGCGCCGATCACGTGACAGGCCGTTCAACGCGATTGACTGCGCATGATGACGTTAAATAAATCGGAGCAATTTTACGAGCCGGAAAATGTACGACGATCAAAACGTTGCCAGGTTTACGTTTGCTACGCTCGCCCCAGACCGTAACGCTGTGGTCACAAGCATGACCCTCAAGCCGTACCAGTGCAGAGCTTGGGCCTCATCAATTTGGGAAGGTCTTCTTTACCTTACAGCGAAACCAGGAACACCAATAGCACCAATAATTTCCAAATGAGCCTGATGGAACAGCTCGCAAGATTATCGCGTGCGGAAGGGAAATATCTCACGAATAATGACATTCCGCAACCCCTACGAGCGCAGCAAAAATTCGCTCTAGGGCCTTGAGCAAAGACAGTGCCCGTGCAGCCAAACAATTCCCATGTAGCCCGAGTGGGCTAATCCATTAAAACAGCCTTGATGATGCCCCTTTCAAACTGAGCACACAACACCTGAGACAGGACTGATAAGCAGTTAATGCACTTTAGGCTCAATGTGCAGTCGGCTTGACAACCCATGTCACGCAGCAGGTAACTGAAGCCCAGACTTTATTCAATTAGACCGGAACGGGAAAACGAAACGCCAGATGAGCACGAGGGCAATCAGGTACCCCTCACAACCTTGAGGTCGTGTGTGGTGTGCATCAGGTTTTCTCATCGCGGAAGATTGAGATCCAGTGAAATAACTAGCGTGTACCAAGTGGTTCTGCACCACTCATTTTCATTGCGGGACACCGCGGTGCCGGACTTAAATATGTATTCCACAGCCAGCCTCACGAGCTATTGCCCAAGTGGTGGAAATGAGGCATTCATAAAGCCAGCATTGGGAATGGCACGCAAGGCCACAAATGGCGGCTTCTACCACCGCATCCTAGTAGTTAAGAAATTAGACCAGTAAGAGTCCCGTCGACAACTGGAGAGCCGCACAGCTGGACGAAAAAACGGCTCCTCGGCCAACATGCCAGTTGCAAGCGGACCAGGCGCATGTAAGCGTGGCATGGGGCACGGAACCGGACCAGTCCAGAAAATCCGCGCACGTATGTCTTGTTATTGTTTGAGCACGCGAGCGAAGGTCCGCCGAGAGCCAACCGGCCTGTGCGCACGGGTACGGAGGGATGCCCTCTGCAGCCTGCACCCTTCACTCTCAGCCTGGGTACATCGTCCTCTACAGCCTGCACCCTTCACTCTCAGCCTGGGTACATCGTCCTCTACAGCCTGCACCCTTCACTCTCAGCCTGGGTACATCGTCCTCTACAGCCTACACCCTTCACTCTCAGCCTGGGTACACTGTCCTCTGCAGCCCGCACCCTTCACTTTCAGCCCGGATACGCCGCCCTCCACAGCCTGCACCCTTTACTCTCAGCCCGGATACGCCGCCCTCCACATCCTGCACCCTTCACTTTCAGCCCGGATGCGCCGCCCTCCACAGCTTGCACCTTTTACTCTCAGCCTGGGCACAGCGCCCTCTGCAGCCCGCACCTTCCACTCCCAGCCCGGGTACACCGAACGCGCTCACGGAACTGAGTAGAGTTCGTGAGCGAGCTCCCGGCAACTCCCTCCTGCAATCACGCTCCTCAACACGGCGCACGGATGGTCCGGCGCCGCCTGCGGTCGGTCGTGGTCAGCGGGCTCCATATGGCCGGGCGGCGATATGTTATCGCCCTCCCCACTCATCTATCATCGCCAATGAGCGATACCGGGCGGGCTTAAAGGCGCATCAGTCGCACGGCAAGGCTAGTTTTGCTGGCGATAACGGCCGTATCGCTGTTCTGATCAATCATGCAGCACCGCGATTGGCGTCTCATCTATGTAAGTAAGAATAGACGCCGACGGTGGCACACTCGCCAGGCCGTAGTGACTCACACGCAATTGATATGCCTGCATAACAGCATGTTTTCATGGACACCTGGTCGGCGGCATGCCATCATATATAAGTGGGCATTCTTTTGCATGTGAGCTCACGAGACCGCCAGACGACATTTCGTGTCACTGCCACCCACGCCTGCACCCGCGGGATCAGCACCTCCTGTTCCTCTTCCCCGCTGAACGCCTGCTCCCCTCCCCTGTCAGACCCCGCCTCTTGCCGCGCGCGACCGCCAGTCGCGGTAACGGTCCCCCTCGGTACACCGTCGGTGACCTGAGGTCAGCCAACACGGCCCGCCGTCCGCCGCCAGGCTGAGACTGCAGCCATCGGTCCAGTTCGCCTCCGGCCGGCCATCTGGCGCTGCCCAGCTCGGACGCCCACTCCTAGCCCCGGCCAAACAGCTGGCGCCGCGGGGATCCCTGAACCAGCCCACTATCATACTATCATGACGCCCACCTGGTGCTGCCCCTCCCTCCTGCAGCATTGAACCTCGCGAACCCGGCCGGCCACCTGGCCACCCGCCCCTGATCCCGGGTCGGACGGTCGTTTTATAGCACACACGCACTTCCATCAGCCTGAAGCACGGACAAATGCTACGATCTAAACCTGTTGCAATTATATCTAACTACGGAGAAATGTGCTTGACAAAAGCTTGTCATACTGGCATCATCGCGCTGTGAAAAAATGTATTGTGCACCAGTGTATGAATACCAATGTACCATAGCCTCGGAGTGCAATTTACAGCTCTGGCTTCTATGAGACCGGCTACAGGTCGCTACAATAACACCAACCTCTCCCACCTTCGGACACTTTCGAATGACACTTGGACACTTGGCTGAGCCGCTAATGACTTACAACAAAAGTAGTAACACGCTGCTTAAAAGAACGCATCACCCTCGGTACGAAAACAATCAAGCCAGTGACAGCAGCGGGATGCAATGCGTCTCATCCGGGTACGACGCGAGCTCCCCCCCCCCCCCCCCCGCCGGGCGGGCGGCGGTGTCCGTGTGCCCGCCGGTGATCGGAGCGCTTGCGGTCGGTCGGCACGCCCCAGTGCCCTCGCACGTGCCCTGCTGACCTCCGGGCCTGGGCGGCGCGCGCCACGGCAGGGCGCCGGCTGCGCTAGGCGGCGGGAGAGGGCCTCGGGACGGCGCCCGCCGCCACGCGGCGGGTAGCTGCTGCGTAAGCAGAGTCGCGTCCCGCGGCTCTGATGCGTGACGCTGCGTAACGAGAGTCGCGTGGAGGAATGCCCCGCTAAGCAACGATCGTACTGTCTGCAGAAAGAGCATTACTCGGCATATCGTAACGCCAAAACGCATCGGGTAATGGGAGCATGGGCAAGTAGGGAAGGGGGAGGAAAATGGTCAACGGGCCAGTGATAGAGTAAGTATAGATAGAACAGGGCCATGGTGACTGCCATTCAGCTTGTTGAAAGAAAGTATCCCAACTCAGGAGAATATTTCAAGAGCATACTGTAGTGGAACCTCAGGACCGTTTAGTCTGATCATAGCACTGGGTACAACCACTGCAGCCACGTCAACTCATAATAAGGATATACAATTAAATTGTTTTTTAATCAAAATTACACTGTCAGCGCTTTGCAACGGTACCACGCATCTTCCCTGCAGTTGTCGCGACCTCCGTCGTCATGATGAAGGCACAATCTGCTGAGCGCCGTTCTCCGCTATTTCTGAATGACGCCAGGGCAAATGAACGTTTGTGATTGGCACAGCGGGCAGCGAGGGCCAATTATCGGGAAGCGCATTGGTTGAAGTTTCATCCACTGCGTTACTATAGACAATGCGATGAACCATTTCCCGAAGCCAAAGTGCGCTATGAAAGGTCGCAGTAGTAAACTCCCTAGGTGTGCTGCAAACATTACAAAATACACGAGTTGCAAAAGCCAAGGCAAATAAAATGCATTACTTTCATACTGGTGAGCATGGAATCAAATGAAATGTCTCCCGCTTGACAAGCTACTTCAAATCGAAATTCTGACGTATTCGGAAGGATTTCGAGAAGGCTAGTATTACTGATAGAATCGCACGTGTATGATGTAAGAACAAGTGTAAAGTACTCAAAGGTGGCATACACCCTTTAATCTCCATGGCATCACGGTGGACATCCGCTGTCTGCGACAACTCGCCGGCACGTCGGTCAGATGCACAGAGCGTGAGTCATTTACACAACTCAGCTCGAGCCCAGGGCGCATGTACTTGGGCCCGTGACCAGCGTGGCGGAAGAGGCGAGCAGGTTGCCAACGCTTCGAGATAGTGCGGACAATCAATCCTTTCACAGACTAGCTGAAACTTGTGACCCGTCCTAATTGTTTATCCGAACAAGTCCATATGATAGTATCGACCGTACGCGATACTGGATAACAGAGTGTGTCAAGAATGTCGCTTTTTCTCCGAACAGGTGGCCTAGGGTGACAACTTCGTGGCGTTGGGGTGGAAAACAAATGTCGAGGGGAGGAGGGGCAGGGCCGAATCGATGTCGTTCTGGCGACACATTAAAGGCTTACTGACAGCAAACGATCAGCCTGCCAAATAGCGTCATTTTATTCATACCTATTATTTGTGAAACTATCCAGCCGAAACCAACCAAATAAAGAAAGACGCATGCTCCCTGGTCCACGCACCTGCTCCAACCGCATCATAACCATTCAGATGGTCACAGTCCTTGCTGGCACACGATCTAGCACCGCGCCGTTATCATCGTGATATAAAGCCGACACGACGTTTGATATGCATCGTTACCACGAACGGCAAGCACTCCAGCGTGGCGGTAATGTCACGGAACGACACAGAGCATGACGGGTATTCAGTAAGGTTCCGCTTGCATGTATATATAGCATCTAAACAAAGTACCGCCTCCACTGGTAGATCTATACCTGTCTTCACGTGACAGTACAACCAAAGGACGAGTTTTTCTCGCAGTCAATGCCAATAGGATGTCAGTGCCGCATTCGTCTGACATCAGGTCTCGATTTCTTTGTGCACATCTGTTTCATCTCAGGACTGCGTCACAATGCGACCTACTTGTCTCACACAATTTTGAAAAGACCGCTTTAATGCTCTCAGAATCGCATGTTTTTAAGAGTTGTCTTGAAACATTTCGTCCTTTACGCCATTAAGGTACAGTGGAACGATCACCGCAATTCTTGTCTTGTCGACCTCAGTTTGCTCCGTGATGCTCTCGTGCGTTTTGAGCATCATTTGGGTTTTCAAACCAACGCCCCTAATGCGATCCGTATCTGCCGTTCATCGAAAGTGATTGATTGCTTGGCAACTGCCGTAAGTCGTGCTTGACAGATGTCAGCAGCTACCATTCTATTCCACAACACATTAGGAGTTGTGATCGCCCGGATCAATGTGATCCACGCCCAGAGCTCGGCCCAGATGGCCTCAAAAGCTGACTCACGCCTGTTGCAGACGCAGCGGCAGCCAACCAGGGGCGAGGTGGGGTATGGCTCAGCCACGTCCTGCCGGCACGGACCGGCTTTCAAACTTTGGTGGACTTGCGTTCTTGGTTTTGTCTTTCTTTAAAATGCCTCTGTGATTAGTATGCACCGATAACATGTTACGCATTACACGCTGGCCTATTGGTAAGCTCGCCGAAATCCCCAACTGGCGTTAAACCAATGCTTAGTTCGGACACACAGCAACTGATTCAGCCTCCTGCCCTTCCTGCTATCGCGTAACTTCAGCTGATGTGCTCAAGCATATAGAGACACTAACAACTGCCCGGACGGGTGTTACCCAAATTGTTGGAATCGACTACGCTCCTTCTCAGCGTTCATTAACGGGCTCTGCGTACACCACCAAACAAATTTCCTCCAGACTTGATGACCTGCGCTTTCCGCTGTCAGCCGTTACGACCCTCTCCAAGATTTACTCCCAGCCTTGTGAATGGATGGCTTTCTGGGATCAGAGCTTACGCTAAATAGCGCTTCTTGTGTGAACTCTGACCCCTACCATCCGATCATGCAATTTAGGTCAACAGCAGAATGTAGTGGCGAAAGTTTAACGTGCCGCGATGTTGCGTACGGCCCAAGGCTACTAGAGGAGGCTATGCAGACGTGACGTCACCAAGGGACTAAAGTTTGGTGGCCAGTGTATGGTTTTTGGCTGATACTACGAGAAGGTTGGTAGATACTAGTAGCATGATTACGAGTAGGAGATTTTGCCAATGAACTGGGCAGCCATCCTGCCCTACCTCCTGCCATCTACCATCCTGCTCTTTACCTCGATTTTATATGGACAGATATTGCACATTTTGCATTAAAAACCTTCTAAAGACAAATTGGTACTGCGATCTGCTTCCAAAAATAAATCCTTCTAAACCACGTTTTCTACGTCCAGTACCAGCGCCATATTCGTCGTAGTCAACGTGCCGGAACATTCATGCGTAATACCCCTTTGTGAAATACATATTTATTTGTAAATAAATGGATATCATGTATAACGTTTTCCTTAAATTTATAAATGGCTGGTGATTGTCCATTTATCGTCGTACTGTAGTACCTAAGTGGGGTGATATGTGAAAATCAGATAATGTGAGGGCAGGTGCCAAAAATTTCGCCGTTACTTTACTGTAATCTTATTAGTCACTGGTTGACTTGCAGATACATAAGGTCCGATGGGTAGGTAAAAAAGGCCTGCTGGCAATAATACCCCGACTATCCTTATATATCCAGAAGACCATTTCCCAGCTGACATATGGGGTTCAATTTTTGAACCGCCACCCGGGGTTCATTCATCTGTCCCCATTAGGGCAAACCAAACCTGCATCCACCCTGGCATCCACCCTGCATCCTCCTAAAGCTACAGGATGTGCATTCCAATTTCTCGATGCGCGTCCCAGGGTGCTTGCAACACCCTGGGACAATCTTTTGCCTTTCCGTGCAAGTTCAGCAATAATTTCGTACCTCTGGTGCAAACAGACGCCATTTCTCAGCTGAAAATGCTTCATTGAAAGCGCTAGGTCGAAAAAAGTCAGTTCATGAAGACATTTATGTTTAAACCAGCCCGCAAAAAACAGCGTTTTCATGCGGCCGTAGCATTGGCGCCGAATGACTTAGTCCCATGATGACGTCAGAGCATCGCTACCCAGAATGCAGTAATGTGGGGCTTGGGTTCGTCCTGCCCTCTGACGTCACCTGATTTTCAGTGCGGCCGCTGCCACCGGCTGCAGGTCATGTCTGTCAAGCCCAAATAGCGACTCGAACCACCACGCCTTGGATCGGTGGATCGTAATGCATACCTTTTAACCAACTGAGCTACGAGGACAAAACTTCGCTTCAACAAATCCGCGGCTGTCACTGCAAACTCTCACCATAGCATCCAATTCGCCTGGGTGGGCTACCAAAGCGCATTTTGCACGGCTGGCCAAGCAATAATTTTTTACCTCACTCAGCTAGCATGCGTCCGGGGCGAAAATCGCTCCGCGGTGCACGTTACTGCTGTACATAAATCTCATGCAGGCCTAACGCCGCCCCGTATGAGCTGGTCGACTGACACGCAAGGCCTTACGAGTGAGCACCCAGCGCGGGCATACTTCTGATAGGAGGCGATGTTTCATACCAATTACCCTGTCAGAAATCCGATCGCCCTCTACTAGAAAAAAAATCGCAGCCTGTCGTTCTCTTCAACGCAAATGGAGAGAGCAGTCTCGCTCCCTGGCTTTTGCTCAACCTTGAAACGTCGCATAACCTAGTGCGACCTGACGTAGCATGCTACCGTGTGAGTTATCGGAAAATTGAGTGGCGTTACAGTTGTTGATTGTAAGGTGCTACCGCACCGTTTTTAGATTTTTTCTGCTTTTATCTAGCTCTTTAGCAAACCATTCTATTTTACGTAGTAAGCTAGGAGTGGGGTTGGCAGGGGCGGTCCAATCTCCCCATGATGCGGCAGGTGTCTGGATGATCGCAGCTGGTCAAGGTTAAGTTGCCGCATAGACATCACCAAATCGAGACATACTTCAATCTAACTTTGTAAAAACTGTTGGCGTATGGAAGTAGCGGCGCGACAATCCCCATGGGAGCTTAGTGTTCTAAACTGCGCTCGACGGGGGCCCATTAATAACGACTCGTTTGCCATGTCAGTCATTTCCTCTCCCATGCAGCTGGAGAGTTGGAGAGTTTCAGTCCCGCTTAGCCGACCTGAAAAAAGTTTTTAGTTGGTTATCGCTAAGATAACCACTAAGATACTCAAAACGTTACCATATATAATATTTGTTGGGGAGCGTAGCAAGATTTACAACAAAAAAAACAACAAAACCCTCCGCGTTACAAATCAGGCACGGTACTAAGTGGAGACCACAACAGCCATCTTACCATAAATCTGCGCTGGATGCCCCGCTTGCAGAATGAGAAGAAGAGCAGCACGCCTGTGCATGGTCATTTGAAACTTTTGGATCATGGCATGCTATCTACATGGAATACATATAATTTAAGTGCAAACACACTTGAAACGGTATCTACATATAGTTATATATATGATCTATATATGTATATATGTATATGTATAACTATATGCCTCTATATGCTATATACATACATATATATATATATATATGTATGTATATCATATTTATGTATATATATATGTATGTATATCATATTTATGTATATATATATATATATATCAAAGATTGAAAAATATTATGCAGTAACCCACGGTCGGGCGTTCTAGAGATAGTCTACACCGGCCTCCAAACCACATAAGCCAGTTTCCGGTCACAATGTATCCATGCAAATCGGTTCAGGCCTGGACCATATTTTGAAACTGCTGGAACTTGACATCAGCTGTTACCACCACTACATGGCTAAACAGGCCACTTCGACCCGGACAACAGGATCCGGGAATCACGTCATATACGTGTTATCTGTCATATAACGTCACATGTCGCTCACCCATAATCGAACACACCTGCGCCGGCGCAATTAAAACGGCGAACTTTAATCACTTGCTAACGCGCGGACCGAAAGATCGATAGCCATGCGACTCCTTAGGAGGGAGCCCGTTTAAAATATCGCAGCTGAAAAACTGCCACTGTGCGCTACTACCACTCCTACTCGTATTCCTACTCGCACCCGTACTACTGCTTTTACCGCTACCACCACTACTACTACTACTGCTACTACTGCCACTACAACTACTACTACTACTACTACTACTACTACTACTACTACTACTACTACTACTACTACTACTACTACTACTTCTTCTACCACCACCACCACCTCTACTACTACTACTATTATGTAGTGACGTGAACGTCATACGGTATTTTGACAAACACGTCTACAGCAAACCTTAGAAAAAATGCAATATGTTGTGTTCTAGCTTGCAGGCTGCGTTCAGGAAGTTTCCCCGTTGGCGATTGATTTCCAGACGGTAGCCACAATGGGAAATACAGCGTCCGGGCGAGTAGCACCCACTAGCTGCACATAACGTCGCCAATGGCCTCAGTGCCCGGCGCTCGCCTCACTTACTTGTTCTGGATCTCGCGGGCCGTCCGGGTGCAGTACTCGAAGTCCGTCTGCGGCACACCGTTGGCCGGGGGTTATATGGGTCAGCGTGCTCGGCTGGGGTCACCGGTCGCCCACGCGGCCCGGCCGGCGCGTGGACCGCCGCAGCCATCAGATAACGGCCCCGGCACTGTGGGGGGATGGGGCGGCCGGCCGGGCGAACAGTGCGGCGGACAGCAGCGCAGCTGGGGCCACGCCAGGTGACGGCCCGCGATACTGCAAACCGGCTTAAACTGGTCTGTTTAGCACGACACTCAGAGCGGAAAATACTTTACAAGGGCCGGCGCATAGATACATTACTGATTACATGGACGTTACTAATTACGTGGACTGCAGGTCATCACAGTGGCTGAACAGTGCACAGCGCATCCGGCAGCCATACAAGCCATTTTACGTTGTTTTTGTTCATGTTGGGCTGTTCAAGTTCATGCCAGTAGCATGAGCTCGCAGTTCAAAACGTCGCAAAACCTAGGCATTACTACCATCCTGTCACTGCCATCACCGAAGTACGCGCACCATGACCGGTTCTTAGTCCCGTTGGCGCATACGTAAATCGGCGGTAAGTCTGGGAGCTGCAGCACTCCAACATCCCCACCAGAACGCCTTAATCCCAACTAGCTACGTTGAAAGGGTTGCATTGGTAAAGGCCTGTTCACAGGGACATCACATGACCAGACAAGCTGTCGCTCCAGTGTCAACGGTTCATATTACTTGCAAATCACAGTCACGCGGGTTTATGCAAGCGAGGTCCCTGCAAACACCGCTATGTACTTCAGAGTTCGCCACTGCAATGAGGGCTCGTCCCACCTCACCATGCTCTTATCACCTCGGCGACACGGACCACGACAGCGCTCCTCAGCCCAGCGGTGCGGACCACGACAGCGCTCCTCAGCCCAGCGGTGCGGACCTCGACCAGCGCCCCTCACTCCGGCGATACGGATCAAGGCCAGCGCTCCTAACTTTGGCGACACGGACCACGACCAGCGCCCTTCACCTCAGAGGTGCGGAACTCGACCAGCGCTCCTCAACTCGGCGATGCAGACCACGACCAGCGCCCTTCACCTCAGAGGTGCGGACCACGACCAGCGTTCCTCAGCCCAGCGGTGCGGACCACGACCAGCGCCTCGCACCTCAGCGATGGAGACCACGACCAACGCCCCTCACCTCAGCGATGGAGACCACGACCAACGCCCCTCACCTCCGCGATGAAGACCACGGCCAACGCCACTCACCTCAGCGATGAAGACCACGATCAACGCCCTTCACCTCAGCGATGGAGACCACGACCAACGCCCCTCACCTCAGCAATGAAGACCACGACCAACGCCCCTCACCTCAGCGATGGAGACCACGACCAACGCCCCTCACCTCAGCGATGAAGACCACGACCAACGCCCCTCACCTCAGCGATGGAGACCACGACCAACGCCCCTCACCTCAGCGATGGAGACCACGGCCAACGCCCCTCACCTCAGCGATGAAGACCACGACCAACGCCTTTCACCTCAGCGATGAAGACTACCAGGGCCTCTCACCTCAGCAATGAGGACTACGATCAGGGCTTGGGCGCGCTCCTCGGCGTTCATGCAGTCGATGAGATTCTTGAGCGTGGGGATGAGGTAGTTCTGCACCTGGCGCTTGACAGTGGGCAGGCCCATGACCACCGTCACGTCGCGACGGCCCTGGCTCACGTGCAGCACGGGCGTCAGCGCGTGCGGGTGCCCCAGCAGGTGCGGCAGGTAGTTCAGCAAGCCCGGCACCTGCGGCAGGGCGGCCGGCGCCGTCACAGCCGGCGCGCGCCGCGACGACCGTGCTTAGGCGCGGCACGGTTCTGCCCTCGCCGACGGCGACCCCGTGACCGACGTCACACGGGTGTGGTTGGCGCCCCAGGCCTGCTGCGGCGCGAGCGGGGTCACCTGGGCTTAGGGGCGAGTCGGTGGCTGGGCTCATGCTGCACTGCTGCAGCGCAGCCGCCACGACGCACTAATGCCACAATCGCGCCAATTTGGCGACGTTGTGAAAAGCGAAGGCACCACGAGCGCACCCGATGCCAGTCTACACTTCTGAATAAAAGATCGTCGAACGTCACGCGAAGCCGTGAGCGACTGCACGTGACCGATGGCGATGGCGATGGCGATGGATTATGCACATCACAATTGGCGCACCAATCACCGTCGATGTAAGTAAGCACTCGCCACTACGGACGCGGCGCTGATCGCATGGCACGGCCAGCCAATCGAGCGAACGCATTAGTAGGAGCGCGACGAGCCGGGGGGGGGGGGGGGGGGGGGGCAGCGTCCCATGACCGATTGTACGGCGTATTCCATGAGGTCTGGCATGGTTCATATCGGCATGCAGGACTCCATCAAATGCTTAACGTCATATGGGGCGATTATGATTCAGATCATGACAATCACATCAGATTGTGGCGTGAATTGTGACGTCACTGGTCACATTGTGACGTGAAGCGCGCGGGACACAGCGCAGCCGGACACGCGCAGACCGTAGCGTGCCCGGCAGCACGGCGCGCAGATTGCCGGGCGAGATCGCTATCAACGCGCCGGTCCGCCGCAGCATCCGGAGTGCGATGCTGGCGTCACGATATGGATCACGGCGTCACGGTCTCACGGGTCCGTGACGCGTGTCACGGCTTGTAACGTGGTCACAATGCGTGTAGATAGGAAACTTTCAAAAGATAGCATCTCCGTTTGATCATATCAGCCCCGGTTACACAACTTGAGACCTCCAGAGTGATGGCATAGCTCGCTTTACAAATATAATATATATATATATATATATATATATATATATATATATATATATATATATATATATATATATATATGGCGAAACATCGTTGCTATGTTATTACTCGACGAGCAGTTTTTGGGTTAACGAAGAGAGCAGCTATCATGGAACACACAAAAATAAGCAGGAGCATGTCTACCAGACGAGGAAAACTGTGTGACTACAAATCCTGACAAATATGGCACGGCAACCAACATGTTGAGGAACGACAAACGCCATTCAGCAAGACAATGAATGCTCAAAACTCATATGCACGCGCCATTCTTGGCGTCCATTACAGAAAAATCCGTTCGTAAGGGGAGCGTAGTATTCCAAGTGAGTAACACAACTGCACAAAGCGATACAAACACCGCATGTCATGCTTCTCACGACAGAAGGCGACGTGTTACGTTAATGGCAACAGATGGCAGAATTCACGAATGATAAGCATCACATCCAAAAAAAAAAAACATTGAGTCCCAGTGCAAATCTTAACACGACACGCCCGTACGTCCCTGCTGAGACCATCGCGACACGGTCATGTCTCCGGGTTCGTGCGGGCGGGCAAGCGTACCTCCAGGTCGCTGTTCAGCTCCTGCACGTGCGCCAGCGGGGCGGCCGAGGGCAGCGGCGACCGCGCCGGCGCCGTGGGCTTCCACGGCGTCACCGTGCTGTTCCCCACCACCGCCGGCGGCGGCGGAGGCGGCGGCGGCGGCGGTGACGGCGCTCGGCTCGCCCGCTTTCCTGCAGCGGAGCACACGGTCACGCGTGGAGATGGACCGGGGTCACGCTGGGGTGACCTGGATTTCTGCAGCCTGTCTGTGGTTAGTATGCGTTCAGGCTGGACAGTCCTAGTCAGCCCGAGGTCATTCTGAGGTGGCAGCATCAGTGAAGAATTGCGTGAGTGGCGGTGCGGACCCAAGGAGTGCACGGAGTCACCCTGGAACGAGCTGAGTGTGCCTAAACTAAGTACGGAATCCGTTTGGTGTCGGTCTAAGGCCACGTTGGTCCAAAGTTCTCAAGCCGGTATCGACGACTGTCGGTACATGACCCATTCGTGGCCAGCAGTCCTTCACGTCAAAGCCGCCGTCGCCAAGCTGACGCCCACAGCGCCACGTGGACGGAGAGTCGCGCCAGCAGCCGTGCTGTGCTGGCTGGCCTCCGGACTCGGCCCAGAGCGCGGCGTCTCTCCGACCCTGCCAGACGCGGTAAACAGTCTGTCTCCCTGGCCAGCCGGCCCACGCTGTGTCGCCATTGCGCGTCTGATACACACACACACACACACACACACACATATACTCCCTCGCACATACACATATACACACGCTTGTAGCCTCAGAGCACGACCAAGGCCGTCGGTACCGCTGATGCGTCCGTCCTCCGCCCGGCTGATCCGTGCGCGCACGACCAGGCCGCACGACCCTCACCGGAGGCCCGTGCGCTCCTGACGCCCGCCGGCAGCTTGCCGCCGCCTTCATCTGTCCGCGTCGCATCGCGCACCACCCCGACACCGCCATCAGGTTCACAAGGCGAATGAACACGCCGCCATCAGGTCACGTGGCACCACCGGCAGGGCCGGCTGGCGCCGCGCACCCGGCCCTCCGCACGACAGGCCGGCGTTCGGTGATCCCGCGCGCATGAAGGCGCTGCTGCCGGCCACGGCAAGTAGCCCCAAGCGTCAGCTATCATAAGTACGGTCTGGACGCTGTTCCAACGCCAGTGGGACCGGTGTCCAGCGCGTGGCACGCTGTCGGCACTGCGATCGGTGCGGCGCCAGAACCACCATACATATCCGACGATGATCAAATGACGCGCTAGTGTTGCAGGAGCTCGATAAGCCCGTCTTGCGGTGGGAAATGACCACATACATATGTAAAGCAACCTCATTCCGACGCATCACGGCTGTCCTTACAGTACTACTGCCGTAATGACGACATGCATATGTAAAGCAACCTCATCCCGACGGGTCACGGTTGTCCTTACCGTACTTGTCCTGAGCGAACACACCCTGCCGTTGATTTGAAGAATGCAACTACCACCTGACCTGCGTCAGCTATCAACTCAGTGAGCGCTAACAATATGGTCAGTTGGTATGACCTCACCAGCCTGCAGAAATCACTTTCATTACCTGTCAGTCAGTAACAATGTCACACAGAACTACGTCCATGCCTTCAGGTAACTAGCAAGTAGCCATCAAGAACACGTGCAGAAGCGGTCTGCGGGCTGGAGCCATCATAGATTATTAATGAGCATCAGCCTTCGCCTCTCAATGAGCCAGCTTCCAGAGGCGTTCAGGGTTACGAGCGAACGTTGGTCCTGTGTGGTCAGTAGCTGTAGGTCCCGACCCTGAGCAACCCCCGATAGCTCGTATCAGTCGCAATATTTGATTAGAGTACCTGTGTGTGCAGTTCGCCTGCGCCCCTCATCACCTACTATAGGCGGAGGCAGTCGTTGCACATAAATGCCTAGCAATGATTGGCTAATGTCGAGAATGCTCGGCGTTTCAGGCAAAGCTCATCTTCAAAATCGAACAATGCTGGACAGCAAGCTTTATAAGCGTTTGGCGTTTGGAAGACAGAATAAGTTCCGGCCTGTGTGGACTCTGCCAAATAACCAATCGGTTTCAGCTCCCACATTCAGCCACCTGATGCACGGTATTACGCTAATGGCTGCTCGAGACAGACGGTTTATCGACGGGAATCACTGTCTGCGAGGGTCCGGCCCGGCACACAGCACCAGGCCAGCAGCAGTGGCGCGCGCCCAACAGTGGGGGAGGGTCTTACGGCACAGGACGCTGGTACATGAAACATGACGGAGCGACTTTCCATCTCTTTCCTCTTTTTGCAGCGTAAGTATAAGCAGAGGTCTCATCTTGGGAGGTGCGGTATAAAATGGTCTGTTCTCAGTGCCACAACGATCTCTCTTCGACTAGTTGGGCACTTGATCCACCCACTCACTGACCCCGCCACTTGATTTCATATGCTCAAACCGAGCCTTCCAATAAGCGAAGTGTATGGAGCCACATCCACACGTGCAGTGTCCAACCAGTGCTCATTCAGGCTTTTTCCAGTTCCGCGGTGTCTCTACCAGGTGGGCTCAAAACCCACCGCGCCGTGGATGATCATTTATATCCCAGAGCGAAAGAACCGTAGGGATGGTCATACTTCCCTTCCTACGCTTCGTCCAACTCAGTATAAACCCAGCCCAACCTAACAAACTAGCATTGGAGGAGTCATGGGGAGAGTTAAGCATACACCTGACAGCATTTCAGGGGAATAATTTGTTCGAAAGCATCATTCCCCACCTATCTATCCATTCTTCACTGGGTGAACGGCTTTTCCAGCGGCTAATGACATTCAGAAGTACATGACTTGGACTTGAGCTCCGTTCACATCGGCCGCTCACCATCGCCACCGATCCGACACAAAACACAACTTGCCCCCGAGCAACTACTGAACCTTAGCCTTCATAAGAACTCCGACTTTCAGCTTTATAAGCATACATAATGTTGTCTGTATGTTTACATATTTACAGGTTCAAACCACCACGCCAAATATGCCTGTCATTCCATTTTGACGCAAACGAGAAACACCTTGAGCTGCCGGTTTTTCGGCATCGAATTACCGTCAGCTGACAGCCGCCCGTGCTGATGAGCGTAGCTCAAGGCATCGAGCCGTCAATTCAGCCGACGCTTCCTCAACAACGCCGTTTAATCAGCACCTCGTGGTACATTGCTGGCCGATTATTGTCAGAATACGATCTTCCTACTTTAGCTGCATCCCCCACCCGAAACAACTTTAGTCCAGCTAGGCTCATTAAAATAAAAACGATTCGGGAATTGGACTGAAAACAACAATAATTTGCGGTGCAGCAATTTCTACAGCGATCGTATCGCCGTGTTTAGCGTGTTTTCATAGTATGCGTCAAGTTACCTGTCCATTTTTTTACCTGGCCACGCCCAGTTATCAAATAACTCACTTTTCCAGCTGAGGGTTAGTTAACATTTTCTCGATTTCTTTTTCCGCTATAAGGCTCAGACGACGTAAGCGCGTACGGTCTATACGGCCACTGCCAACCTCGGTCTATGCAGCAGAAAATCAAGTAACTACAATCCAATGAATCGCGCGATCATGGACCCCATCTGACACTTGGCAGCACGTCTGGCAGCGGGTGCCATCTTCGGCTCACGCGATTTGTCATGACAACCCACGGCAAATCCACGTTTCTCCACCTGAGCACCACAGAGCTCCCGGTGCCGCACTGCGCCACGGCCAGAGCGTCCAGAAGCCTATCGGCTGCACGCGCCAATCACGAACCGGTGGTAAAACCCACTGGTATCACGACCAACACATATCGACGAGCTCCCCCTCAACAACATCATTACAGGGCCCTCGTAACTCAACCCGAATGATTCCCTCGTTCGTTCCTCTCTTCACCTCTGGAAGTATTCGGCCCAGTGAGGCGGGTAAAGCCTGCTCCCGATGCCCCTCCGTGGCTATCCCCCTCCCCTCCCAGTGGGGGCGCAACGCAGTCCTTCCACTACGCCGTCAGCGCGACATGCATGCATACTACCGCATGCATACATGCATGCACACAAAACCTGTTCTGGCACCCTTCCAAAGGCCACGAACGACGCTGACCAACTATCGCAGCCTGTCGACCAGGTCCCGCGGGAGAGGCGGCGATCACCAGCCGCGCCGGACGGTACCGTACTCATACGGCCGGCCGCTGCGGCCAGCCGTGGCCGTCACATGCCGACCGGACCCCGCGGCCGCGGAGACCGGACCCCGCAGCCGCGGAGACCGGATCCCGCGGCTACAGAGGCCGGGTACACCGGACCCCGCGGCCGTGTACACCAGACCCCGCGGCCATCTAGACCAGACCCGCGGTCGTGTACACCAGACCCCGCGGTCGTGCAGACCAGATCCCGCGGCCGCGGAGATCGGATCCCGAGGCCGCGGAGCCGCGGAGACTGGATCCCGAGGCTGCGGAGACCGGACCCCGCGGTCGTGTAGGCCGGATAAAGCGGCCGCGGGGACCGCGCGAAGGCCGGTGTACGCGGGGGCGCCAGGCCCGCCCGCCGCGGTACGGCACGTCTGCGCGGCACCAGCCACCTGCGGCAACATGGGCCGGCGGGGAGGCGCATCGCGCCGGGTCGTGTCTTCGGCTGCGCGGGTTGTCCCGTCCGACCGGAACCTCGCCCCGCCGCCGGTGACTAGCACGGCGTCCGCCGCAGCCGGACGCGGCCGTCGGAGCCCGGGCACCGCCGGTCCGGCGCGGCGCCGACCGCTCTCGGCGCGCCGCGGCCGGCCGGTAGCGACGGCCTGCGGTCGGACGGCCCCCAGCGGACGTCGGCAGCGCCGCCGAGGAGCGCACCTCCCGAACAGTGGCCGCCGACGGCCGCTCCGCGCCGCGCCCACCGACCCATGAGTCACGGCCACCGACGGCGTCGTTCGGCCGAGCCGAGCCAAGGCGTCTCTGGCCGAGCCGCCACTGTTCAGAGCCGCGCAGCCCGGCCCCTCTCCCGTAGCCTGAGAGGGACACGCGAGAGCGACGACGGCCAGTACTGCTGCCCTGGTATTGCTGCCAACGACACAGAACGAATGCGAAATTCAGGGGCGACGCCACGCGGGCGAAAACGCCAGCAAATTTCCCGTCATTACTTCAGCGGTTCGGTATTGACGCGAACAGGTTAGCTTGCATGACGCTAAGGCGAAATACGCGCAGCCGGTAAAAGCCACGCCGCTGGTGTGGCACCGCGCGCCTGGCGCAGCCGGGCCACCCCTTTATCCTCCCCGCCAGCACGGTGTTCGCCATCATTTAACCCCAAACAGGACCGGTCACGCAAGAGAACGAGCGTACAAAGAGCTTAACCGGACGGCGCGATGACCTAATGCACCGTGCCGCGCGGACCAAGGCGCAGGCGGCACCTGGACAACCCGGTCAAGGCCACGTGTCCCAGTGAAAAGAGTCGGAATCGCGGCGCTGCATTTTCCACATCCACACTGCCTGCGCCGAAATGGGCCGGCGGAATCACTCGCAGTTTTCCGGGGCAGGCGCGCGACCCGGGTCAGTAGGTATGGCGGAAATGTAGCTGCTGTTGCTGCTCTTTCAGTGCGCTCCCGCCTGCCAGGCCACGTCACTTTCAATGACAATCTGGACTCTCCTCAGAATAGTCTCCAGCACCGGCCTCGCCGCGTGGCACCACCGCTGATGCCAGCTTCAATCCACCACATCCGGATCATGACGTGACACTGAGCGTCCCTCCGGTGCCTGAGCAGCACTATGCACTAGCACATCTGTGCGAACCCCGTTCCTTGACCACCGTGGCGTACAACTCACGCGTCGACCTGGAGGATGAGCTCCCTAATCCACCACTGCGGGAATCGGCCTACCGTTTAGCATCGCGACGAAACACTGCCCCCCCCCCCCCCCTCCCTCAGGTTGTTGGGCAGCTCCGCGTGCCGCTGCAAGACGCAGCATGATGTGCCTGAGTCCCATGCCGTACCGTTGTACGTGTCGATCTGGTGGTTGAGGATCATGACGTCTCGCCGCCGCTCTCTGTTGGTCACCTCGGCGCGCTGCACCCTCTCGCGCAGCTCAGCCAGCTGCTGCACCAGGTTCCGCTCCAGCCGGGTGTCCACTGGCGGCACACAGGGCAGCGCGGGGTCGGATCACGGTCGGGTCTCTCTCACACAGACACACGGCGTCACATCACGACAGACGGGCGTCCACCGCGGCAGCACGGGGTCGGATCACGGTCGGGTCTCTCTCACACAGACACACGGCGTCACGTCACGACAGACGGGCGTCCACCGCGGCAGCACGGGGTCGGATCACGGTCGGGTCTCTCTCACACAGACACACGGCGTTACATCACGACAGACGGGCGTCCACCGCGGCAGCACGGGGTCGGATCACGGCCAGCCCACACACGGCGTTAGTCACGACAGCTCTACACCAACATCCCGCTGCAGCCCGGCACGTCTACGAGACTTCGTGTACGTATATGTATAAATGTATATTCATATATATATATATATATATATATATATATATACAAATATATATATATATACAAATATATATATATATATAGCTATATATATATATACAGGGTTACAGGGTTAGGTTATATATATATATATATATACATTTATCATAGCAATAAATATCAATGTAAATATTTATATATAGATATATATGTGATTTCCGTGCGCACGGACGCGTGCATGCGTACGTACGGACGTGCGGGTGGGTTCCACCAATCGGAGTGTCAAGTACCGAATGAACTGATTTGTGGTGAAGATGGGGCACAGGCAAACTACGAACACAGATCCTCAAAGCAAATCCTTCGACTGATGCGAGCTGTCGTGAGTTGCTCAGAGTCGGGACCTACAGCTACTGACCGCACAGGACCAACGTTCGTTCGTAACCCTGAACGCCCCTGAAAGCTGCCCCATTGAGAGGCGAAGACTGATGTTCATTGATGGTTCACGATCGCTCCACTCTGCAGACCGCTTTTCCACGCGTTATAGATGAGCTACGTGCTAGTTTCCTGAAGGCATGGACATAGTTCTGTGTGACATTGTTACTGACTGACAGGTAATGAAAGTGATTTCTGCAGGCTGGTGAGGTTATACCAACTGGTCATATTGTTAGCGCTCACTGAGTTGATAGCTGACGCAGGTCAGGTGGTAGTTGCATTCTTCAAATCAACGCCAGGGTGTGTTCGTTCAGGACAAGTGCGGTAAGGACAGCCGTGATGCGTCGGAATGAGGTTGCTTTACATATGCATGTGGTCATTTCCCACCGCAAGACGGGCTTATCGAGCTCCTGCAACACTAGCGCGTCATTTGATCATCGTCGGATATGTATGGTGGCTCTGGCGCCGCATCGATCGCAGTGCCGACAGCGCGCCACACGCTGGACACCGGTCCCACTGGCGTTGGAACAGCGTCCAAATCGTACTTACTCCCCTGTGCACGCAGCGACCACCACACCCTCGTGCCCCTACACCTCATGCGGTGAGGCGGCGACCGTCGCCTGGCGGAGACCCGCTTGACCCCCGGGCCCGGCGGCGAGGCTGACCTGCAGCGTGGCGCCGGAGCGGGCCGCCCGGCAAACGGCGGCTGCGTGCAGGTCACCGGTCACCAACCGGCAGGCGGACCTGACCGGCAGACAACCCAGAGACCGCAGACCGGACAAGCAGCTCCGGCCCGGCCGCCACCGTCAGCCGCCCGGACTAGGCGGGGTCGCCAGTCCGCTGGACGTCTCCCGGTCAATCAATCCGTGGAGTGAGAGCGGTCGTTGTACAAGGACCGGCTGCGACTAATTAGCATCTCGAAGACTGATCTCGTGTTTGCCATTTGCACTGGCGCGTAAGAGGCGCTGTCATGTGTCGCCGCGCGGTGTCAGCGGTGGCCCTGCCATCGACGTAACGCGAGCGGATGACGCTGGCGTGCACACATGACCGTCACGTGTGCGCGCGCCGCCGCACGCCGTCCGTGACGGCCGACACTCCGAAGGACGCACTGACTGGACCCGGCCCGTACGTATACGGGCCGGCGGATGCGCATCCGCGGTGTCGCGACGGCACCACACGCGCGATATGTCATCGCGGTGGCGTGCCTGTTGCGCGGCGGCCGACGGCGGCCCGGATGCCGCCCGCTCTGGCGTTTGTGCGTGGCGCACAATGGTGGATGACGGCTGCGTCACGGTCGGCCGGCTGCTCTGCTGCGCTCGGGAGCGGAACAGCCGGAAAAGCGCACTGCGGCGCGCTGCATCCCGTCCGGCGGCCTGTCGTTGCGCGGGAAATGGCCGAGCAGCCGTGGCACACGCGCCGCCCGCTGTGAGTGTGCGGCTGGGGTCGTCGCGGCGTGGGCGTCGGCAAACAGCGCCTTGCTGTTCAGCAGGTCTGACAGAGCGAGCGGCAGACGCACTAGTCTTTCTGCACATTTGCAGTATTCAGGCGTGGCCGCTGCTTTGCTCGTCGATATAGACACGGATAGTCAACCCACCATTTACTGGAACGATCTATTGCGTGTACGTCCGTGGATGTTGAATGACCATACGCTGTATGAGGTGCGCGCGCTATAATCAATGACGTTGGCCGGGCCCCGCGTGGCCAGTCTCTGTGGGACTCGACGTCAGACACGGTACAAGGACAGGCAGAATGACAGACAAACGCGTGGACAAGGACGCAGCTAGCTGGCCCCATGCAGTCATTGTCAGACGGCCGCCATCCGCGCCGTCACGTGCTAGCGGTGGCGTGTGGTGGCGCCATCGCGTCTTCAGCGGGCGCCATGGGTGTTCGGCAGCGGGCGCCACGGCCGTGGGCCCGCTTACCGTGGCCGACAGCGGCACCTGCACGCGCCGCAGTGTCACCGAACGCCGGCCTGTCGTCTGGAGGACCGAGTGCGTGTCACCGCCCGGTCCCGCCGGTAACCGCCTTGTGCACGTGATGGCGGTGTCGAGGCGACGGCGCGATTCGGCGCGGATATATGGAGGCGGCGGCGAGCTGCCGGCGGGCGTCAGGAGCGGACGGCCCCCGGTGAGGGTCGTGCGGCCTGGCTGTGTGTGTACCGATCATCCAGCGGGCGTCAGCAGCGGACGGGCCTCCGGTGGGGATCGTGCGGCTTGGCCGTGTGTGTGCGATCAGCCAGTCGGAGGACGGACGCATCAGCGGTACCGACAGCCTTGGTCGTGCTCTGTGGGGTCGACAGGCTACAAGCGTGTGTGTATATGTGTGTGCGAGGGTGTGTATGTGTGTGTGTATCAGACGCGCAATGGCGGCACAGCGTGGGCCGGTTGGCCAGGGAGACAGACTGTTTAACGCGTCTGGTGAGGTCGGAGAGGAGACGCCACGCTCTGGGCCGGGTCCGGAGGCCAGCCGGCACAGAACGGCTGTTGGCGCGACTCTCCGTCCATGTGGCGCTGTGGGCGTCGGCTTGGCGACGGCGGCGGTGACGTGCCGGACTGCCGGCCACGAATGGGTCGTGTACCGACACCCGCGCAACGCCGGCTTGGAAACTTTGGACCAACGTGACTTCAGACCGACGTCAAACTGATTTCTTACTGACTTTGGGCACATTCCCAAAGTTCAGCTCGCTCCAGACTCCGTGCGCTCCCGGGGCCCGCGCTGCCACTCATGCAGTTCTTCACCGATGCTGCCACCTCACAATGACCTCGGGCTGACTAGGACTGTGCAGCCTGAACGCATGCTAGCCACAGAGTGCCTGCAGAAATCCAGGCCACCCCAGCGTGACCCCGGTCCATCTCCACGCGTGACCGTGTGCTCCGCTGCAGGAAAGCGGGCGAGCCGAGCGCCGTCACCGCCGCCGCCGCCGCCGCCGGCGGAGTCGTGGAACGGCGCGGAATGTATACATATATATATATATATATATATATATATATATATATATATACATATATATGCATGCGTATATACGCGCAGACCTGTGCAGTGTACTGCAGTCGGTGCAGACCTGTGCAATCAGTGTAGTCGGTCGCATAAGTTGAGTCTTTTGCTGCTCAAATCCTACTGGGCTGGTTCAGCTGTGAAGTCTGGACAGTCGGCCCGACGGAAATAAGTGTGATGGAACACAAGCTATGTGACCTGAACAAGTGAGCGTGAACTCACATGAACACGGAACCACGGGTGGATCCGTTAACGCCCCCACCCCCACTCCCATTAAAATGCATGAGTAGCGATAGTGCCATACGGTTGCGGTGCCACACCCCTGTGACGCAAAATATTTTGATCACTCACGGCAACCTGGATTTGGGGGCGGCGCGGAAGCTCTACCAAGTATCTTGCCCACTGAATCGAACGAGCACACCGCGGTTAAGGCACTGAGCAGAAAACACAAACGTTGAAACTGGACCTAGCAACATGCTTTTCGCTTAAAGCAGTTAACAGAACTTGATTGTGAAAAAGAGTGTGTAGCCATAACAAAACACAAGCGAAGAGGGGATGCGTTTGGAAGCTACATATATATGTAGCACTGACGCCGTACTTTGCATAGATGTAAACAATTCAATTGCCGATCTTCCAGCATAAAATATTAGGTGATTCCTCACGATCGCTGACCTGTAGCGGGTCAAAGTCAGGCCATAGTTGTCAGTGCAGGTAATTCTTAGGAAATACTTTAAGTTGATGCGACAAAGGAGTGTTAAGAATAACCCAAAAACTTAAGTCGAGACGATTTCTAAGACAAGCATACAACTGAAATCATAATTACAACTAATTTCAGTGGACTTGGGTCAGGTGTAAACGTAAACTTTCAGTCAAAATCGGATGCTTCCGCTGAAAAACTTCCTTTATGGTAAATTGTTTCTCCTCATTTCGAATACCTTGATCACAAGAACGTTGTCGGGCTTCCGTCCAACCTTTTGGTTCGAAGAGACACGCCGCCTTTGAAAGTTTTTCACCCTGAGTTGTCCTCAAATATAAAGACAATCTTCAAGGTTTTTGGTCATTTATACCTTTTCAATAAACATGTTACATGAATGTGGTGTTTCTAGCTCGTTAGGTTTCCATATCTCAGAAAGCCCAAATTGACCATCCCTCACCGAAGAAAGGCCAAACGTACCCTCCCTCAAGGAAGGGAGGTCAAACTGACCCTCCCTCACCGAAGGGAGGTCAAATTGAACCTCCCTCACCGAATCATGTCGCATTCAGCCGACCACCCGGGTCCGCGTTAAAACCCATTGTCTGAGTGTATGGGCGTACCCGGCTTTTAAGCGGATGGCATAAAAACGCGCAGACGGGCCGGGACAGCTGGGGCACATCTGGACTTGATTCCACAACTGTTGACTGCCGAGCTAACTAACAAAGAGGCAAATGTCACGGCTGAATAAGTTTATTTAAATGTTTTCAGAGCTGAAAAGTCAGGCCGGCGCTCTCAGGTTAAAGCTCGACCGGAGCGTCACAAAATGTGCCATTTTGGCACGACGCATTTGAATAACGCCTCTAATTCTCGTGGATGATAAGTTTGTAAACAGTTTGAGACCCTAGCGTAATTCAAAATTGAAAGAGTTGGAACCATGCATAGAACGCCTTCATCCGGGCGAGATTTTACGCATAGTTCGGAAGTTCGGAAAAGTTCGAAATCCGATGTTTGTCCGTCTATTATTTATATGGTCTGCAACAAACTCAATTCTTTGTCATTCCATGCCTTTTATGAAGGTGTCAGCAAGTGCTGATACATTGGTGAGCCAAAGTTGTTCGGTTAATATTCGTCTCCTCTTTGGAATTGATAAATCACGGCACTCACTCCAAGCTGCGATTGCCTCTTTCCAAAACGGGTTTGTTACCTACCTGTTCTTTCATGTGCAAAAGTGCTGTCGTTCCATATGTTAGCAGTCATTGAAGGGGGGTACGTTCTTTCCATACTATAATAGGCCAATCGTGGTGGGATTGGTAATCTTCTGGCGCATGTTGTTTTTACGGTTTTAACCAGACTACTGACATCAGTCATTCCTAGTCTGTCATGCTCGAGCCCTTGAGTAATTTTGATCGTTTGACGCTGTCTGTCCGTCTGCGTGCGTGCGTGCGTGCATGCGTGCGTGCGTGCGTGCGTGCTTGCGTGTGCTGCGCCGAAACGCGCAGACGGATCGCGACAGGATGGGCACCATAGGGTGCGCCGGCCCGGCGGAGACTCGCCGGTGTGTACCCAGTTAGTGCTGCAGTCCGTCCGCCTTACTTAGCGTCCGCCAGATCGCTGCAGGATTCGCGTAAAGACAAAGGTCAAACGCGATTTGTGCTACTGGTGAGTGCTACTGGTCCAAAGGCGAGGATGTGGGATGGGAGCGGCATGAGCCTCATTACAAGCTGCGTGCTTTTCGGTGGGCAGCCATGTGCGTTGGACGAAATGGCCCACATGCGCCTGCAAACGTTTGTGCTCCGGGTCCTCCAAGCACCCAAAAAGGTGGGGGAACCGAATGTTACCCGACTTGACCCTCGCCCAGATAGTGCGAGGAGGGTAGTTGATGCTCTCCGACCTGTCGTGAAACCACGCCCAAATTTTCAATAGCATATGGAGCATCCGTTGCGCGCATTTTAACGCCAAAAATGTGTCCCTAGCCTTTTTGGTTTCGTAAAAGGGCCCGTGATTTAAGGAACACTGCATAACGATCCACGGCCGCCGCAGACGGCGAAGGGCAACCGGCAATTTCACTGACCGCGCGCCGCAGTCCGGCACTGTGACATTAACGAAGTCATGCGATATACACATATGTTTAAAACGCCTCATGCTTCGTGCAATTGCATTTAAAAGTGGCGACTTATACACCTGTCTAGTTTTTGGTCGCTACGAGACATGGTCTCAAACGTGTGAAGCTAGACTCCTGAAAATTCGACCCTTGACCTGGCATAATGGGGCAATTATTAACCTTGAAAAATGCAGCTTGCCAACATACCAGTCGTGAGAACTCGTTGAGACCAATCGACTGTGTTTTCTTCCAGCCCCTCTCCGCCTTAGTTTGGAACCGGGGGGGGGGGGCGGGTCGCATCGCACCCCTCCCCTGCATCAGTCCGCGTTATGAAAAGGTGAACTAGGGCGAGGGTAAGGTGTTCCATGCCCGGATATTTGTGCCGAGCGCGTGCTGAACTTTTACACTCGTTCTCCTTCATGACCCCAATGCAGAGGCTACGACTACACAGTCGGGTGCTGGGATGGACTGTTTTAATATAAAGGCGACATTGACGGTTGGCTACGAATTGCCGAACGTCTTAAACGCTGTTAGGGCCATCGGCCGCACCGCCGGTGATGGGCCCCTTGTTGGTTAGCCTATGTACATCAGCTTTGGGCTCGTTGTAACCAGGTTTTGCTGTCTTTTCCCGCATGTTTTCGTGCCCTGCGATACGACTGTCCATCGTGTCTCCGAGAAGCTTGTGGGGAAAAGCTGGACACAGGTTATGCGCCATCTCGGATCCGGGCACTTTGCATTACGTTGGGCGCATTGGTGCATTGTTTTATCTATTAGGTACATTAGAGCTGTGCGGTTGGTGTTGTTTCTAGCTGTCAGGCTGCTGTAGGGAACAATGCCGTTCACTAACTTAACTTCCTGTTTGTTTTGTTTTTTACATCCATGCTGAGCCAAAAACATTGGTTGAGTTACAAGTCCCTCTACTGAGTTTTTGTTGGGTCTGTTTTCCTGCCGCAGCATTGTAGCGATAGTTTTTATCGGCGGGTGGTGATGACGATTAGCTCTACAAACACAGCCGACGGCCGGTTTGACGTGAGTCGACTAGCTCATATCTTGATCATACTGAAAACACTGGTCCTTCTGGTCCTCTGCTTCGACAAGATCACTGTGAGATCCAGCTGTTCGGGAAACGCTATTTTGACGCCTCGCTGACCTCTGTCCAGAGCAGGACAGGCATGAGACCTGATCACGCTGTGACCACAAAGACTTACCGCCGCTGACTTTGAGCCTCACCATCTCCTGTTTTGGCTATAGGTTCCTCTTCCGCCCCGCCGTTTCTGCCGTGTTGTACGGGCGGCGCCGGCTCCGCGCCGGCCGTGCCCCCGCTCACGGCCGCATGCCCGAGCAGCGGCCGTGTGTGGCTATTGTGGTGGGGCTCGTCGGCCGCCAGCCGGCTCCAGATGAGCCGGACCGGCGCGCGTGCAGCGGGCGGCGCCTCGTCGGCTCCGACACCAGCACGCCGCCCGCTGCCGCGGCGCCGCCCAGCTCTGGCCAACAATCAGGCGATCCTAATTGCGTTTCCTGAAGCAGTTTTATGAACCTCGTGCGGAGTGTCGGGAATTTCAGCTGAGAACCGGAGTAAATGTAGATGATCTCATGCGACAGCACGACGGGGGACTAATTCGCTATGTTCCGCAAAGGGGTGTACTTTCCGTCCACAGCTTAGCCCGTCGTCAGGCTGCGTGACCGTGAGACTGGTCTGTGAACGGCAGCGAGCATGACCCGGAAATGGTGTGTGGTCATGAGAGCGCCACGTACCCAAGCACGAACTAAGGCCAGTATAGTATTGCTTGTCACGAGCTCTGTGTTTGGAATTCAATGCCACCACTGCGCGGCAATTGGAATTTACTTGTCACTCCACACAGGTCTTCTTGCCTCGGCACAGAGCGGAAATGACCTAGCCATGCGTTCTACACACACACACACACACACACACACACACACACACACACACACACACACACACACACACCCGCACCCGCACCCGCACCCGCACCCGCACCCGCACCCGCACGCGCATGCGCACGCGCACACGCACACGCACACGCACACGCACACGCACACGCACACGCACACGCACACGCACACGCACACGCACACGCACACGCACACGCACACGCACACGCACACGCACACGCACACGCACACACACACACACACACACACACACACACACACACACACACACACACACACATATACATATATATATATATACATATATATATATATATATATATATATATATATTAATGAGGTGCTTGTAATGAGGCACATGCTGCCCCACCCCACTTCCTCCCCTTGGAACGACGGCACCCCCGTTTCACTCGTGTCTTTATGTGAATTCTGCGGTGAATGTGAATGTGAACGTGAGTTATGTGAATCATCTGGTGGACGTTAAGTAAGGCTGCAGCACTAACTGAGTCCAAACCGGCGAGTCTCCGCCGGGCCGGCGCACCCTGTGGTGCCCATCCTGTCGCGATCCGCCTGCGTGTTTCAGCGCAGCACACGCAAGCACGCACGCACGCATGCACGCATGCACACATGCACGCACGCACGCACACACGCACGGATGGACAGACAGTGTTCAACGATCAAAAATGTTGGGTTCGAGCATGACAGACTAGAAGTGATTGATGTCACAAGTTTTGTTCAAATCATAAAAACAACATGGGGTTTACATGGGATTACCAACCTCAGCACGACTGGCCTATTATAGTATGGAAAGAACTTACCCCCCTTCAACGACTGCTAACATAAGGAACGACAGCACTTTCACACGTGAAAAAATAAGTAACAAACCCCTTTTGGAAAGAGGCAATCGTAGCTCACAGCGAGTTTTGAATTTATCAATTCCCAAGAGGAAAGAAATATAACCCAAAAATTTTGGTTCGCGAATGCTTCAACGTTTGCTGACGCCATCGTATAAAACATGGGATGACAAAGGATTGAGTTTGTTGCAGACTTTATAAATAACAGACGGGCAAACATCGTATTTCGAACTTTTTCGAACTTTCGCCATGTACGAAACGTCACCTGGGTGAAGGCGTTCCTAGCATGTTCTCAGCGCATTTGACTTTGAATTACGTTAGCGTTTCATACTGTTTACAAACTTCTCATACACGAAAATTGGAGGCATTATCCAGATGCGTCGTGGCAAAATGGCACATGTTGTGACGCTCCGGTCGAGCTTTATGCGGAAAGCGCTGGTCTGCTTATTCAGCTCTGAAAACACTTAAACAAACTTATTCAGCCGTGACAGTTGCAAGCCCAGATGTGCCCCAGCTGTCGCGGCGCGTCTGCGCGTCTTTATACCACCCGCTCAAAAGCCTGGGCAAACGCGCATACACACGGGCAATGGGTTTGACCCGGACCCGGGTGGTCGGCTGAATGCGACGTGCTTCGGTGATGGAGGGTCAGTGTGACCTCCCTTCGGTGAGGGAGGGTCAGTGTGACCTCCCTTCGGTGAGGGAGGGTCAGTGTGACCTCCCTTCGGTGAGGGAGGGTCAATCTGACCTCCCTGAGATATGGAAACCTAGCGAGCTAGAGACACCTCATTCATGGGACAGTATCACTCTATGTGAATCATTTTCTGTCACATTTTAAGGTCGCTACATGGCGTTCTTCGGGTTAAATGGGGTTAATTAAGGTCAAACTCGACATCGCGTCCAATCTGACCTCACGCCTTAAGCAACTAGCTTTATCCTAGAAACACTTTCTAAGCAAGAGGTCACTCAGGGTGACATCAGGTCAGTGACCGTAACACCTTCGCTGACAACTATGGCCTGACTTTGACCCGCTACAGGTCAGCGATCGTGGGAGAAATATGTAATATTTTATGCTGAACGATCGGCAAATGAATTGTTCACAGCTATGCAAAGCATGGTGTCAGTGCTACATATTTATGTAACTTCCAAACGCACCCCCTGTTCTCTTGCATTTTGTTATTGCTACACACTCTTGCACGCCTGCATTTGATCTGTGTTGTATGCATGCTGTATGAGACAGCACAGTGACGTGCCATGGGTGTAAAGCTGGCGGGGCTATGTTAGTCGACATCTGTTTCATATACTGTTTCAAGTTGATACTGGTGTGCGACTACGATGTGCCCGTGCGGTTTCTCATAGTGCAATGACCCTTATCACCGTATCATCAATGTCCTACGCAACCGTTATCCGTTATCCGTCCACTGTGATCTAACGCCAACTGAGGCATCCTACTGGTGCTACGCATGTCAAGAGACGGTCACTTCTAAAATACCTCCCTTCCCACTTGCTCTAAGTGTTGGTGCCGAAATTTCTCTCAGCGATACCAACACCGCGTGCATCATTATCAATGTTCTGTTAACTGCTTTAAACGAAAAGCATGTTGCTAGGTCCAGTTTCAACGTCCATGTTTTCTGCTCAGTGCATTAACGGCGGTGCGTTTGTTACATCCAGTGGGCTAGATACTTGCTAGAACTTCCGCGCCGCCCGCAACGCCAGGCTGCCGTGGGTGATCAAAATGTTCAGCGTCACAGGGGTGTGGCACCGCAACCGTATGGCACTATCGCTGCTCATGCATTTTAAGGGCGGCATTAACGGATCCACCCGGGGTTCCGTGTTCAAGTGAGCTCACGCTCACTTCATGCTCAGGTCACATGGCCTGCATTCCAACGCGCTAATTTCCGTCGAGCCGACTGTCCAGACTCCACAGCTGAACCAGCCCGGTAGGATTCGAGCAGCAAAAAACTTGACTTATGCGACCGACTGCACTGATTACATAGGTCTGCACCTACTGCACTGCACTGTACAGGTCTGTGCGCGCATATATATATATATATATATATATATATATATATATAATGTTGCAGCGTGAACTTCCGCCGGAAATCCGTGCACTGAACGTTTTCCGCCGACAATCATGTTTAAAACCACGGCTTGAGTAATGACACAATTAGAAGCGGGGAAACTGTCGACGCAACGGATGCAGGAAATGCAGTGCAATGCAAAGCTTAGTATGCAGCACAACTGGGCAGTGCATCACTCGTACGACCAAATTATTAAACATGTGCGTATATCCCGCAAAAGGTCTGAAGTCTGTCTTTCCCCACGCTAATCCACGTCTTGTATTGCCGTAGGTAAGGGGTTTACGTAGCTTACATGGCGGTCTCCACCTTTTATGAAAAACCGGTCCAATTCGGGTCGCGCTGCAAACTCTCTCCAGCCAATGCTTATTCGTCCCCAATGGCACTGCAGAATCTGCTCCTAGTTACTCAAGCCATTCATATACGCTTTCACATACTTGATTCCAATTTAAAACTGGCGACTGACCGCGTTGGTTGTTAGGGAGAGAGCGCAGTGAATAGTGCCACCAAGGAAGCTAAGGCCCAAAATTACACAGGACACCAAACTTGTTTGCGTGTCAGCATTCCGCGAGGGACCACTGGCATGGAACGCAATGTTACTACCCAGACAAACATCCCCCAAATATCACGTGCATTTGCTTAAGGTTTATATCATTCGAACGAATTAACAATATTCACGAGCAATCAGCGACGCTTGCTTGAGCCTGACCCAACACCTGAACCCGCACCTCAGCAAGTCAGAAAGCCATATGAATACGTTCTACCGCATAGCTAGCGTCATTCTTGTTGCGTACGTGGTCGCGGTTATGTAAGCCTCGCCCGTCCCGCGACCGGAAACAAAGTTGTCTCGAAGAATCTTTCTCGGCTCGGCCTGGGGCAAAATTTTCGTCACGAGCGGCCCCGCCTGGTTGTCACGCTTCCATACAGCTAGTATCTTTGTAACAGCATATTGGTGTCAGATGCAGCTTTCAACAAGAAGCGTAATTCTTAAATGTAGTGTTGTGTAAGCTGCACTGCATCCGCAAACAAGCTCTTTAATCAAGCATAACCTTTCCGCGGCATTCCGACATGAACAAATAGGGCCTTTCCCGTGAGCTTAACAAACAAGCAAAAAACTTGGAACTTGCGAAAAATGCCCGACCCGGTTCAAAATCGGGCTCGTGTCTTGACCTGTCATCGCTGTAGCACGAGAAAGTCACCGCTTGCTGGGGCGAAACGGGCATGCGCACCGGCAAACAGGTGACCTGACGTCACGCCATGACCTGCACGTCATAGATCCCGCGTGCGCGCCGGCCTCGAGCGCTCGAGCGCGAACCATGGAGCCGCACGTCTTGCACGCGGTTAAGAATTGATGTCGGACACCGGGAACCAAACGGTTGCCAGCGCACGCTGCACGTGAGGCACCTACAAATGACAACGCGGTGGCAATGATGAATGAAAGAGGCGCAAACGTGCACCGGTGATCAATCGGGCCGACATTGTGATATGTTTCGAAAACAGCCTCGAATAAAACCCGTGGTGCCGTAATCTGAGAGACTGAACAGTGAAAACTACACAGGACTGCAGTCTGCCTCAATGTGGCCAACGTCCACATTAAGCGTCTCCATTTGAAGGGCCTGCATTTGAAGCGTCTGACTTTTGCAGCACTTTGGTTACACTAAAAAAAAACATATCACAAAGTTTTGATCTCCTCTTCCCAACCGTCTTCAGCCAATTTTCAACAGCGTGTTTTACGGAAAGTGCGACCACCGTACGAGTAAATCCCCGCCCGTCACGCCCTCATGAGAGACGTGTTTGTCCAGTCTTCCGCCAGACCAGTTTGTATGAGCTCCACAAAACGCGTTTATATTACTTAAGTTTTTTAATAAACTAGAAACGACTGTTCATAATCACGCCAGCTGTCATCTCACCGGTCCTCCGCTCCGCAAAGCGGCTTATTGATCATCACAAACACCAGTGTTCACAACTCCCTGGCTTTAGAAACACCCGCGCCGTACTGACCACAGCGGGAAGAACTTTCTAGACTTTCCAGCAGGCAACAGACACTAATGTTCCTGAGTTTTAGCGTAAGGTGGAGGGATCTGTGGGCATTGAGCAAAATTAACGGGCTCATAACGACCTTCACTGACTCGGACGAAGTTTCGTCCCTGCTGTCCGTCCCTCTATAGTCCACCACCGTCGCCACCGGCGTCAGACGGGCACCGCCGCCACCGGTGACAACGCACACCTCCATCCGCTCACCTGGCTGGTTGAAGAGCATGATCAGCGCGAAGGGGAAGATGAACATGGCCAGGAACAAGACGATCTGGCGGCGGGAGCGGGCGCCCGCCATGGTGGGGCTGCTCAGCCCTGCCGGCCGCCGCCGCAGGCCCCTGCCGACAGAGCGCGCGCACGCCGGTCACCGCCCGCCACCGCCACCGGCGCCACGGCTGAGCCTGCACTGCGGCTCCCGCCGGCACGCCACCGACGCCACCGCGCCGCGCCGCGCCGCGCCACGCCACGCCGCGCCGGCGCCAGCCGGCCCGGGCGTGCCGGCCTCGGCGGAGGTGCGCTGGCGAGTACGGCACGGGGTCGGCCTACGCACCGCGCTGCTATCAAGTGCTGGGAGAAAAGGCGGCGTCGCAGGCCAAACACGCGTCGAGGGACAGAGGGGCAGGTTGTGGAACGTGGCGTTGCGGTGCCCACGGTACTGTGTGATATGGGGCGACGAGTTTGGGGTATGCAGACTTCCGAAAAACATTAAAGGTGACCATAACTGGGGAGGGCAGCAGGCACCAAACTGACGCTGTAAGAAAATGACTTGCGCAACATCTTCCAGAAGTAAACCCCAATGTGTTAAGTATCATGCGAAGAGATATTGCACTGTGTACAGCACTGCACTCCAACAGCACTGTGTACATCTGAAATCCGTGGGAGACCAATTAAGACCCAGCGGCTGGCTATGCTGAAACAAACCGACCGATCGGCTACGCAAGTCCGCTGTGAGGCGAGCTTAACGGTCCGCCTAATGACCATTGAGCCCGCTAAGTACATGTCTTCGACAAGTGTTAGTGGTAATGGGCGCCGTTATCTGCCAGCTGGATTACACACGACGAAAAAAACATGTAACGCTGCCACGGATTATCTTGTCGGATGCAAGGAAACTTGATAGGGAAGCTGTCGAGCGTCATTTAGTTATATAGTGTAATCATCAAATACGCATGACTGTAAGCACGACGCCATCAGGACAGCAGGCTTGCTTCAACAGCTTTTTTCTTTCTGGATATTCTTTTGATAGTTTCAAAAATAGTTTGCGTCAGAGAAAAACAGCGTACGCAAGACTACTGCACTTTTATCCCAATTTAGGTGTATCCATGTCGAATTTGTGTCCGCCCAATTTTTTTAAATCTCGTTTATGTCTCTGTCAACTATTTCCGCTTTGGCTACTTTTCCTGTCGACTTTTATCCCTTTCAATAACTTGTGTTCGATTTTTTTCCATTCGGCTTTTCTAGTCGAACTTTGCCAGGAAATCGTCGCCTGCAGCTGAGGCGGAGAGGACAAGAAAGCATGGAGAGGGAGGGAACGACAAACGTGCAACAAACGTTGCACCAGCAAAACTTCACTTTGAGAGAGCGAGCAATGACAGTTTACCCAATGCATACAGAGACTATTAAATACAAACCTACGGAGAATACTCAATCCGTGTCTACAGAGAATACTTGATGCGTACCTGCAGAGAATACTAACTTATCATATTCACAACAAAGATTTTCACCACGCGTAATCATCTCGTTATGCCAGGTGATTTGAGGGTCGATTCAGCCTGATACCTGCATCTTGGGTCAGCAAGTCATTACAACAGCCACTGATTACAAACACGAACTTGAGTTCATAATGAGTGGCATTCAGCAACGTCAGACCCTGCCTTTTAACGTCATTTACATTATGCTAAAACACTGATACATGTAAGGTGCGAGAAAATGGACGCCATTTGCAAATCAGCACCATCGATTCCACCTCACCTCACCTCCACCTCACATGTCATTCGTTACTGCGGTTCAACCTGTTCTCGTTAAACCACGAATCCCAGCAAATATGCCATACTTACGGAGCAAAACGCACACTGGATGCCTGTTCATCATTCACCTGCGCAAACTTGTCAACGTCTTTCATTTTGAGCACCGTCAACCGCGATTAACGACCGATAGACATTTTCGATTGGTGACCTCATTTGAACCCCAGTTGCTTGACCTATGACTGCCGCCACGCTACAGTCTCATAGCACCACCCTGGCTGATGGTGATATTCAATTCAATCCTTTAAAACTGAACTGCTCTACCGCTGGTGGTAGCAGGCAGCTGGGGCATACCGCCTTCCTCCCTCCCTCCCCCCCCCCCCCCTCTTCTTCCCTCCAATAACCAGTGTCATAAAGAGAGAATGGCGGGCAATTGTGGCGTTGGAAGTAACTTCACACGCCGTTCCTTCGAATCCGGTTGCAAAGCGTAGAAAGTAACTACTTACTTTAGCGCCCTGCGATTCTTCTATTTATGGGGAGACCTGAAGTAAGGAGTTTCTTCATCAGGCATCCATCGGGCCTCATAAACGCAACTGCTTTGACCATGGAAAAGACAGTTACTACGAAACTGAAATTAACAAAAAGATGCTCTGGCCCGTCGTAAAATCATCAATGGTGATTACCGAGGAGCCGGCGCTTGGCCATGCGGGAGCGGAGGAACAGGCCATTCAGGCTCAGAATCAACCTGCAGTGAGAAACTGTTGCGCTATGAAGCGATGACAACACGGCAAGGGCGGACAAGTACGCATATGTGAGAAAATCAATGCAACTGAAATTCGCCATGCAACTTTGTGGGCATCACAAAGATACACCACGAGCTGTGGTGGATAAAGCTCGCAGGCCGTTATGAAAACCAACCTCTTTTCCCATGTTGCGGGTTTCACGAATTTGTTTTTCTTCTTTTTTTTTGCTATGACACGGACAGACAAGATACAAGTCAACGAAGTGCACAACATTGGGTGAGGATAAAGTCAGCTTTTTCCGGGCTTTTGTCGTAAGGTGCATATTGCCTTCGCAAGTAGAACACGAAAGCTCAAGAGCACGAACACACGAACTAAACAGCTTTGTTTCCTTCCGCGAGTAGCGGAACAATGTCGAGATTTATAAGATGTGTGCATTTCAGCAAATAAAAATATGATCGTAATTGGTCTATGAATTTATGGCCACTCAAATTGCACATTCATTGCTGGCATTCCTGTATGTATCAGTGGCATCTTAATCTCTCGGGTCTAAAGCGACAGCATCGTTGCCATGGAAACGGCCGGTTGTACCGCTATTGAGCTCATGGCTACAGAAATAATATTGACCTTACTTCAACGTCTGCATTTTACGATTTACTTCGGAGTGGTGATGCCAGGGTTGTGAAACTGGCGTAGGAGGTAGGTAAGTACGCCGAAATATCTTCGGCCTGCCAGAAGTAGAAACTTCTCTTTATGAAACTGGTTACTGGACGCGCGTTAAGTGGAGCAGCTCGGAAGGTTTGACGGCGACATACTTCCGCCACCGTTAGCTATGTTCCCCAGCGGTGTCCGGGAGGCTGCTGGTAGTTTTATACTCGCAATATCAGAGCGCACCCTATCGAATTTAAGCCCGCGTGTGCGCCAGGGGTACGTAGTATTTTGCTTTCGAGCGTGCGAATCAAGACCCTGTCACGCCAGACCTAAGTACTGTCGGAGCGATTTTGCAGCGCACCGTTGCTATAATCGACTTTCAAAACTTCCTGTCAGGTGAGACGACCGACCCAGTCGCAAGCGGCGGCAGCTTATACACTAGCAGTATCCTTCTCGGTTTATCTTGGTATCGCTTCAAATAGCTTCACTGCACTTAAAATAACTTCCACCCAGCACGTAGCCGTCACTCAGCCCGGGGGCCTATCGCAGCGGTGCAAGGTCCTACGAGATTGTCTTGTCTGGGGATGGGGCGGGGATACTTGTTTGCTGGCCTCAGATAACTCCTCCGGTGAACGTATGTGCGCCTGGGAGATATGGAGGCGGCTGGAGGAAGGGAGGTGACGAGCACTCTCGACGAGACTCCATACGCTAGGACGCCGAGCATGTTTGGACGCTGCCGCGGCTGAGCCAAGGTCACCAATTGTTCAGCGCGCGCTGGACCAGTGTTAGTGTGCAAGGACCGGCCGCCTGTCCGTCGTTTCACTATCAACAACAGCAGGGCCTACGCACCAAAGCCGACAAGGCCCAACGGTCCCTTTGCCACCGAGTCACCATTCTCCAGGAGACCGGGTGACGACTTCGCGAAAGATGGGCTGGGAGTCCGTTGCAGCAATGACAAACTGAGAATGAGTGATCGCCTCCTTCATAACACCGAAGCGTAGTATTTTTAAAAACGACTTTGAATTATTGCTTGCACACCCAAAAACAAAACAGTCGCAGGCCCCTGACGCACCCCCATGGTACTAAAGGTACAACAACCCCAACTGCCTCCAGGACAGTCCTGCATAACAGCCATTCACCCTGACAAACAGCCGTTGTCATACATCTCCGGAGCCCCCAGGCCACACTGTCCTCCAAAACGGCGAACCGTCCTCCTCACAGCTCGCCACTACGTCAACTGCATGGAAGTGGTAGACAAACCGATCAAACTCCATCGACCGACTTAAGAGCTCAGGTGAAAGGTAAGCTCTCCTGCACACAGCCCACGTCACCGCCAACGTACGACCTTTAATAAAAGTTGTCATGGCGCGATGCTTTCAAATGGCGCTCGTGTTGCAAGCCATAAGCGTAGGTTGAAAGAACGTCAACGAATACGATACCAAAAAGATATGGTGGCGTTGCATGTGCAAAACGCCACAGCGTTACATACCAAGTGGTTGGCAAGGATCAGACGTCAAAATGACAACATCCACCGCATTTCAAGCGCACCGCGGCCAACAGACTTTATCAATACGTTTTTTACGGATTGCGGATCTTACAATAATTTTACTGTTACGTTGCGGCCCTATTAACGGTCTGTGGATTGTTGTATGTACCGTAGCTCAACGGCCTGTGGGTTGTCGAAGGCACCGCAGTTCATGTTGCGAGGCCTGTGCTGGATACTGATTCGACGAGGGCGGCTTCCATTTACGACATGAGCCCATCTAGTTACCTTCGAAACGCGAAGCCCGCGCCATCACGGCGAAGATTAGGCTGCGGCTCGGACTTTGCACCACCGCCCGATCAAATATTCATATTTTCATCAAGGTTTCGCCATGAAGCTGTAGACAGTGAGGTGCATACAGGACAGGTGCACAAGATCAGCCCGCCGGGACCAGTGCCGAGTGGCTGTGCAGTGAACTGAACAGGTCGCTAGCCGCCCCGATTCCAACACGCGATGATGGCCTACCGCGGACAAGTCAGCCGTGAAGAGCGTAAGTCCCGTCAGGTGGAGTGCTCAGTGCAGACAGTGCTGCGGGCAGTTGCCCTCCCCCCCCCCCCCCCCCCCCCCTCCCCCGGCAGTGAGGCACACAGTGCAGGCAGTGGGGCCGCCGCATGAGGCAAAGGCAAAGGCAAAGCTCACTCGCAGCAGGCTACCTGACGCGGCATGGCGGCGAGCAGCGACGCAACCATTCGGCCAACCACTGTGGGAACGGTCGGCACCAATTAACGGCGGGCGTACACACGCCTGAGTCTGGATTGGAGAAAAGTGAGGGCAGCGTTATAATCACGGCACTGGGTGGAAAAAGACGTCAGAGTGAATCCACAACCTCGTTGTTAAATGGGAACCACATTACGTAATAAGAGAGCTGAAAGCGATAACTTTTCTACAACCTAACAATACTGACCACTGTAGTCACGCCACATAAGTGCCACGTATTCCATGCACTCAGGTGTCGGATGCATACATATGCGTTTACTGCTTGCGTGTCACCTAGACGCATAAAGCAGCCACGTCCCGCAGCGAAGCAAATTATATCATCTAACCCTGGATGTAAAAGACGTCTTTGCGTGGTGCGAACTGCTGTGCACCCACAGCCTCGGCGAATGTGTGACAGGAAAACTGTGCGTATAAAGAGGTTTGTGATGCCAATGAATATGAGAAACCTACATGGTGAGATAGCATCGATATGCATGTCATTTTTAATCGCGCCGCCACGTTGTACAGTCGAGCCAAGTTGTGCCTCCATGCCCGGAAATTCGTTCGTACTGTATAATACATGCCCCAGCAAACCAAGACAGACCCATTTTTGCCTGGCATGTGTTGGAAGCAGCCATAAATGTGTCATCATACGGCAAACGACTATCGTGAGATGAAAACAAAAAGAGCCGCCAGATGGCAGGTCATTACATTATCGTCGCCCAGGTGGCGCTGTTGGGCGGCAGTGGCAATATTTGACGAGTGCGCGGAGCGACGACGAGCGTGCGTAGTAACAGGGAGACACCAACCGACGCATTTCTGGCAAAGATTTACAAAACTCAAAGGGGGAAAGTGCTCATATTGTTCCAGGCATTGGCTGTCCGCCAGAATGATCGCATTTGCAGCAATGCCCGTCCCCGTGGCTCAGTTGGTTAGAGCGCCTGCATTCCGATCCATACACCCATGGCAGGATGGGTTCCAGTCGCTTTAGGGCACTCGCTATTTGCCTTTGGCAGGTATGGCCTGCGGCCGTGGCAGCGGTCGCGCTAAAGGTCAGTTGACGTCAGAGGGCGGAACGGACGTCCCGAGCATTGCGGTACGTTAAGCTTTCGCCCCTAAATTCTGCCGTTGCCTGGAATTGCGCGATCGAATGGTGGGGGTCAGGGCTCACACAACAAGCACTGCTTTGCGTGAGCGCTGATCCCAGAAATCCATCCATTCAAAGGGTTCGGATCAATTTGTTTTTAAATGCTTGCTATTTTGTGGTCAGCCTGCTGCTGAGATCGCAAATTCGGCAATTGTGGTCATTTCGGCTACACATCCACATTTTCGAATGAAAAGTTCCATCCCAAATCCATGATGACGCAGCTTGTTCCCCAATGAATTTCGGCACAATCGGATTCCAGGAACCATGTTCCTTTCAGCAAAACCAAGTCCTTTCTGTTCATATTTGTGGTGAAGCACATCGACGAGCCCAGCCCATGCGCCATTTAAACGTGTGAATAACCATGAATCAATTAAAAAATGTGGCAGTCAATAAGGAAAAGACACCTGAAAGCACAACACTTTGCAGACCTCAAACAACGGCCCAAGCTCAGGCTACACTGAGCACCAGCATGGTGCACTCCACTCACCCAGAGGGTTGGAAGACACAGTCCGAGCTGCTGGTTGCTGATCACATGTTGGATCACCCTCTGAAATGGAGGGTGTTGGGTCTTCATGTGGGCAGTGCTTGTGGATGTGCAGTCATCCCTCCAGAGGGCAGCTTCAGACTGGACAGAGGAAGGTATGGGGCTGGGCCATGCAATACATGCCAGGGCTGAACACAATTAAGTCAGCATAAGTCCATGCCTGGGGCTGAACTGATGACCTTGTAGGTGGATGGAGACACATTGGTATTCTGTGCATGATGCTGAGGATTTGGGAGTCCAAACCAAGAGTGGGATTGGGCTGTCAATACAGGGCCAACATACTCCCAAGGGGCTGTGACTAAAAAAAAATGGATGGAGGTCTTCACATTAGCACAGATTTTGGGGACAGTTTGCTATGGCCCAAGGGTTTTTGGTTGTACTGAGATATGGCTGCAAAGATCTGTGGATCAAAGAAGAGGCAAAGGACACACCTTGAGTACAAACTAGTATGTGCTAAATGCACAAACAACAATAAGCAACACAAGAAAACTTTCCATGATTTTCAAGTGTGTTCATAAGGTGAGTTTAGATTTCAGCTTTATTTTGCTCAAATTTTGACTTATAGCCCATGTATCTGTCCTCATGCCTTCTATGCACCCAAATGCACAGTGCCAAGTACTACAGTGCATTTTCTGATCCTATGTTTTGTTTTCTCTTTGCCTCTTATTCAGCAAGCATGCTACAATGTTTCTGCAGTAATGTCTTCTACCAACACTGGATCCGTATTTCAGCCAGATGCACGAGCACTACAGAACATTATTTCTTATACTGTTATATACAGGGCAGTGGTGTGTCAAACCTTACGGGCACAAATTGCAATTTAGCATTTGTCTGCACTGCTTGAGTTTCAGTAGCAGCATTCATTAGCAACCATTCTGCTGGCTCATAGAATGGTATGGAATGCTATCCTGAGATAACATATGTGCTAATTGGACAGCAGCATCTGAGATGGCACATGTTTGCTGAGTTTATTATTAAGTATTGGCTCTCGCATTTACATGTGCTGGCTACAGCTCTGACCTCAGCAAAGCAAACAATGAATCCAGATGTCTAGCAGGATTCTAACAAACAGGTATTTCACATCCATATTCCATCGCATGCAGTCCCAGCAAAAAAATACATTGCTTCCTTTGTAACTCACTGTCATATGAAAGCAGATCAGGCAGACTTTGAGGCAGCATTACCACCAGATCATACATAACACGCTAAGCGAGAGGATCTTTAGATCAATTGGCGATTCGGATGCTACTTACACATACCTGCGCGTGCCGACTGGCAACAGGCGGTGTCTGAAAGCTGAGACTGCCCAGCTTCTTCCGATGATGTGCAATATGTGAGTACTAACACAAACACATCACCTTGATCCACAGATATCGCAGCCTGAGCTTCTTCTACTTTTTCAGCCTCTACTTTTTCTAGAAGAACCACGGTGCGCGTGGGTGGTACGTAGCTTTCACATTCAATGTGCCTATCCACTGCAATCACACTTACACTTTCAGGGCCTTGACCCCAAAGTCAACAGACGGCGACGCATGTGCCCGTCGCTTATCTCAAATGGTCAAAGCTAATGTTTGGGCGACAGCGAAAACGGCCTGTCTGGGGGAATACCGCACCGAGATATTCTCAGAAAAGCTGCCAATTTGTGGCAGCCACAGCGGCCACGAATGCTTTCCCTCGGGTTTCGAAATCGTGAGCGCGATATCTAGAAGAACCGGGAGCGCATTCACAGTCGTTGCAAGTGTAATTAAAGGATAGCGGTGCTGTTTAACCTCGAAAAAATTGGAGAATTCCTAAGTCCTGAGCGCGCAATCAAGGCCATTAGGGGTACCCGCCCTCTTAAAACGTTGAAATTAGAGATTTATAGTTAAGAAATGCAGCAGTGACCTAAATCTCTGAGGATCCCAGTTGGAAGCGTGGCGCAGACAAGCTACCGGCGCTCCAAAATTCCGGTGTGTTCCTCGGCGTGCCGCGGAACGGCACTAGGGTCGGCGTCCAGCCTACCAGCGTCACCGGTCGGATCTTGACTACCATGCGGGGCCGAGGAAGGATGCGCACGGGCCAGCCTCCCAGAAGGATGGGGTAGGGCAAGTATTAATATACCACCAACACAGCTCGGCGCCAGGCGGCTCCGTAAATCTCGAGAGCATGCGTTGGCGAAAATTGGTCCTGGGGCCGCTGGTCGGTTATTCCCTAAGGGCCAACAGTTCACCGCCCTCTACGATTTTTTGTACGATTTCGAAGATCGAGAGCTTACATTGAAGCACAGTTTTCAGTACGTTTCCACACGAAATTTCTACATACGTTTTCGAGAAAAAAACATTTCGTGCCGACCATAGGCCAGACGCGAATTTGACTTCACCATGATTTCATTTGTTCGCTTTTTTAGATTTTATTCGTTCGTTTTTTAATTCGTTCCATTTGTGTTTAAGGCATTTTGCATTCCTGGCTGGCTTTGCACTCCTTGGTTATGTTCACTTGCCAGTCTGGTAGTTCGTTCGACCGACATCACCTGTCGTGGGTGTAACCATGTTTTAGAGATGAGGTCGAGAAAACCTGAATTGAAGGAGTCGGACTAAAAAGAACACGCGGGTGAGGGTAAAATTGCTGGTAATCTGACCAGAAAGTGGCATTTAAATGGAAAAATATTAAAACCAGGATTTGACGGGAAAATTGATAGGTACAACGGTTGTTTTGGGAAAATTTGGGAGGCATGTTCTCCTTAGCCTCCCTTCCCTCCCTGTCGTAATAGCTGGTGCCACATGAATGTTACCAGATACAGGTGACACTAATGTCACCTATAGCTGGGAATCGCACATGTCGGTGGCATTGTGAGGATAAACAAAAGAACCTCGTTTTGGTTGTTAAGACAACTTCTAAAGATGCCATGCCACTGCCTTTGAACACATGTGCTGTGTTCTCGGTGATCTGCACGCTTTTCAGCGTCACCTGGATTCCCAAGGACTTCAGGCAGTACAGGCATAGGTCGCTGTTATTGCAGTATCCAGAGCGTTATCCAGCAGGGTGGAGAAGAGGTGAGATTATAATCATGATGCCTTATGGAGGGCTCTTAGCAAGCGAAGTGCGATGTTAATGTGTTACACAACGCTGCATTAGCCCCACTGCGAAAGTTCAAATACTGTCCTGACTTTTGTAACTCAACGGATTTCACTTACTTTTATAGGAGCGTTCCAAAACACTGCCTCTAGTACAAGTTACTCTGCTCTCTTCGAAGTCCAGATTCCAGAGATGCCATTTCTGGCAAGACTGACCATCTTAGGAGAGCATGACCCAGTTGCCCTCCTTTTTTCTGGATCCGCCCTTGACTTCGTCTCGTAAAAATACCTAGTGGTAACACCACACGAAACACGGGAATCAGGACGTAGAGTCAAACGACCGGGATTGCAGCGGTATCGAGTGTTACGTATGGATGTAGCGGAAGCTAGCCCACATTCAGCCCAGATTAAGCCCAGCCCAGACATGGCAGCATAAATGTAGGGAATTCCCTTTACGGGCCAATATCTCCCCTAGGATAACGAAATCCTGGACTGGCGAAGCGTCACCTGAAAGCTCTCTTTCGGCCAAAGACAACAGTGCACAGAAAAATCACCTACCTTGTCTAGGGGGAAAGCTATAGACGATCCAAAAAATCATGTCTATGGGGTGGCCCCTGCGATTTTCTTCAAAATTGCGTCATCGAACCATCGACAGATACGTATCAATCCGGCTGAAGAAACCCTATGGGGCATTGATATTCAGGGGGTCAAAAACCCTTAGGAACATATATAACGGGGTTTTGCACTTACTTAACGGTAAACATAGGCCGAGTTGCATGTCAAATGGAAGCACGTGGCATCCCAAATGCAGACGTGCAAACCCAAAACCCCTATCTTGTCTAGGGGAAAAGTTATAAACGATCTAAAAAATCATGTCTATGGGGCGACCCCTGCGATTTTCTTCAAAATTGCGTCATCGAACAATTGCCAGATACGTATCAATCCGGCTGAAGAAATCCTACGGGACATTGATATTCAGGGGGTCAAAAACCTTTAGGAAACATACATAACGGGGTTTTGCGCTTACTTAACGGCAAAGATAGGCATATGTTTGCTTATTATTTATAGAGACATTTCTGCTCACAAATTTCTCTAGAATGCTGGCCGTTTTCGTCGTCGTCAAGATTCGTTTGACCGTTTGAGACACGCTTGCTCTTCATGGCTCCGTGTATAACAGGCACGCAATGCAGAAACAGTCCGGCGATTTGACCGTTGTCATCGGTATGTACTGGGCCAGGCCGCCGTTGCCCGCACTACCTTTGGAAGAAACATAGAATCGAATCATTTCTTAACTAATATCGGTGAAGCTACAAAATCGACACCATACGATGCGGTGTACATTTCTCTATTACAAAACTTTTTGCCTGTTTTCCTCCTAACGTTTCCCGCTCACACCATGTGCCACGTGACATCAGATCATAAAGATCCGCATTCTTGTATCCTCTCCTAATCACGAACGCTTTCAAGCGCTTTCAAGTGGTTTAAATGCTCGCTTTTACTGTTTTTACGATGATACTGCATATGCTCGCCGGAAATGACTACGTGACCACGATTCATCTGGCAGAAGCCGCTTTCTTGACACAAGGTTGATTCCATATTCGGGTTCACTGATGAATAAAGAGCATGAAGCGTGAAGCCAGTTCAGCAGCGATGCAAGTACGCATGTGCAGTACTGGATGCAGCTTACTGTTACCTTTTACAACAATAACAAAAACATCTGCAATGAGTAGGGCTGACAATCTTTGCGCTCCCCATCCTGTCCCACAACCATGCATAGAATCAATTTGAGTCTCACTAAATGGCCCCAACTGGGGAGAATTGGTCACAGCTCGTCTGGACTCAAATGGTCACCAGCATGTGATAACAGCTGGTCTACCAATTACAATCTCGCACACCTTACCTTACTTACCAAAAACAGTCTTTTTCACTTAAAAGTACACCAATAGTTATCAGTAAGCCTGTTTCATCACACCTGATACTTGCTTTAAGATCTTAAAATGTGGAATATTCTCTACAGCAGAGCACAGATCACTGACAGGTCATTGACAGATCCCACGACCCGAATAGTGGCGTGATCTAAACAAAAAAAGACGATTTCCTATAGCTGGACATCAAATTTGACCATTTGTATATGGCACCAGTTGTTAAGCCTTCAGCGAAGGAGGGCGCATTTTCCGCGCAGTCGTGCAGTTGCCGCAGCCGTGCAGTCGTGCGGCCGCCATCATCGAGTGGTGCTGGCTTGGAGAAGTTGGTCGTGCGCGTCACGTTGGTACACCGTAACGGAGGCGCGATGCATAGCTGCCAGCTATGCTTAGTGTGAGATGGGTGCTATGACGCCACACAAGCAGTTCTCCGACAAACGCGCATGGGGCGTGGGACAGCGACTCGGCGGAACATGCGGTGGGATGTTCCACACGACGGGTGATGACAAGCAAAGAGTGGTTACCACCCCGTAGGTGGCCAGAGAACGTCTGTGAGCTGGCCGCTTGACCGGCCGCGATGATCCCTCGAGTGAATGGTGAGGCAAGAGGGTCGACACTCACTGAAAGGGTAACGTCAGACATCTTCCGTTCTTGGAGAGTAATGCTCGAGGCGATTGTGAATGCTAAGGGTTCTACCGAGTCGTGAATGGTCGGCTTTCCTTGTTACCTTCTGGCAATTGGTAAATCACGCCGGTCAACTGTCCTGCCTAAGATAACAGACGGTAAAAACCCACCTGCATGTGGTGATAAAATGAGCGTATTCTTAAGGCGGCCTCGAATACAAAGCGTCTAGCACCCCGTGGGAGACGAGAAATGTATGTGTGCGTGTTACACGCCTACCGCGGTTTTAGATACAGGAGAATAGTAAGACGTTTTCAGTGCAGCAACAAATAAAAGACAAGTTAATGCATGTAATTAGGAAAGTAGCTGTCTTATGGCACAACACGCCGTAAGAGCTATTTAACCGAAACACGCCAAAGAACCGCTCACCGGCGACGATGTTAAAACTTAAGAGTATTTCGTCGCTCAGAGCTTAAAATAGTTTTTGAGCCTCCAAGTGTTTTGCGTCATGTACGATAAAATACTGTCATTAAAATGAATGCTGCTCAAGTGGCGCAGGCAGGATTTTGTTCAGGTGGTGCTAGGAGGCAGCACCCACCCAACCCCATGAGTGACATCACACCTGTCAACGTCCACCATCTTTTCCCCATAACTCACATCCCTAATACCCAAACACTCGAATCTCCCACACGCTAAGAAGCCCCACTCCCCACTTGTGTACCACCTCGGTGAAGCAGTCATTGTGGTGGCGTAGCGCGTGCCAATGTGGATAGGAGGTCCATGGCTCAAGCCTTACCTCTGAAGGCCTTTCCTCGATTGACTTATAACCAGGATATGGCAGCAACTGGGCAGTGGAAGTCCTGCTGCAGGATTAACGCTGCACCAACCGGCGCCGTGGGTTCACGGGCATAGTCTGCCATTAAATAACCCTCCAGTCCTGTCGCATTTCGCGAGGGCATGGCCTCATTTCATGCCACTGGAGCAGTCCTCTAATTCACTGAACCGGAGGAAGCGGAATAGCCCATGTGCGTGTGCACAAGCGCCACCTGGGGATCCGGAGAGCAAGCCCGCGGTCAGGATTGTTCCGTAAGGGTGCCGAAATCCTGAGACCTCTGCCGTGTGCATATTGTGCGCGTGTAACGTGAGCTGTCAGTTAGGCTTGCGCAAACACGGTAGGTATCCGAACAAATAGCCGAAATACATTCAGCCGAACGCTTTTTTGTGAATGTAATTAACCGAACATTATTTTAGACTTTGGGCCGTGTCGGGCACACCTGGAAGTAATGTACGGAAGGTCACAGGGCAGAGACAGAAGTAAAGGGCCAGAAGGTTTGAGTGAACCCGGGAAGTATCCGAATGAATAACTGAAATGCATTCAGCCGAACACCTTTTTGCGAATGCAATTAACCGAATATTATTTTAGAGTTTGGGCCGTGTCGGGCACACCTTAAAGTAATGTACGGAAGGTCACAGGGCAGAGACAGAAGCAAAGGACCGGAAGGTTTGAGTGAACCCGGGAAGTATCCGAACAAATAACTGAAATACATTCAGCCGAACGCCTTTTTTCGAACGCGATGTTGCCGTTTTGTTCGCACACAGAAACTTGCCGACATGCCTTGTTGTCACCCCGTCGAACTGATGAAATGTTCATAAGCTGAATTGCTGAGTGCCTGCCGATCGTTGATTGCAGAAATAATATGAAGCCAAATCTTATGTTTCTTCAATTTTTGTAGTCAAATGGTGAGTCTTTTAAGCGCGTTTTGGTTGAGTGATAATCAACCGAAATGTTTTTTATTCGACTGCTGCTACCGAAATGTGTGTTATGTCGCACGCTTATTTCCTGCTATTCTGTACAGTCGAAAGCCTATTAGCCGATTATTCTTTAATAGGGTTGAAATGCGTTGAAATCTTGTGAATCGATTGCATGCAAATTTAGCTATTATATATTAAGCTATTACAAATCAAACTAGTGTAAATCTATGAAATTGCTATAAATTAAGCGCAGACATCTCATTTTCTTAGCGATATTTGGTATGCCCCAACAAGAGTTTTGTCAATGGTGCATGGGATACATGGATTGCCTTTAAGGCCTGTAGGCGTTATCGCTTCAGATAATTTTCAATTGTCCTATTCACATTACGGTAAAATGAATTATGCTAATCTCCCATTTGACGGAATTGCGTTCGTCTGTCACTCGCCAAAAGCACATTTGGACAAGGTATTTGGTTAAGTTACCATTCGGTGACTTTCCCTTTGTCTCATTGTCATTCGCTTAAATATCCCTTTGGTATATTGGCATGGGGCTAATTAATACCTCAGCTAATTAATTTCGGTACATTTATTATTTCTAAAAATTTGCCCTCCGACACTTCGCACATTGTCAAAAGGACTCCGTCAAGATGTGTTTCGCCTTTTAGCCGTAGGTCTTTTTAACACGGCGGCCTCAAGCTTTTGTGTATTTTACATTCGAAACATGCTATTCGCTCAAAAAGCATTCGGCAATGTGTTGTCCTGGAACCGGGTAAATCCATCGGCATTCACAAGAAACGGCTGAAGGGCTAGATTAGGCGCAGCTTTTGGAAAAATTATGTGTATTGGTACGTGCATGTATAATAAATTGACAAAATGTCGGGACAACCTTTCCATCATATATATTTTAAGTGCTGTAAAAATGAAAACGTATGAGTAACGTGATATCCTTCCTGCCGGCCGTCCGCATAACTAGGGGTACTGGCACGTCCTTTCGCAGCAAACTCATCATGACCACCCGACGGATTTCTCGCCGACGCAATGTGGAAATCACGAGATTCTCAAAGCGCATCTTGCATAAAAGCAGCAAGCGCCGTGACTGACCCAAATATTTAGAAGAAGTTTCTGCATGGTGTTTGAAGTTACCTACTCTCAGGACTTCATGTAATGCATAATACTTTGAATTCGTTCAGAAATACCCATCAGCGAGGAAATAGGGACACTTTGTCGGAATAACCTCGTTATAAACCTTTTTTAGCTGTTTATGTCAGTTGTGCAAGCGGGAGTGATTGGCGACATTTGACCCTCTTTTTGCCTCTCGTATCGATCCTGTCATCGGAGCTTTGAGACGCGATCAGCTGCTCGGACTATATGTAATCACCTGCCTATTATTCTAGCGTGAAGGGCGGCCTCTGCGCGATCACGATAGTCTGGGGATAGTGACTGCACTCACCGCTAATCCGCCTCACAAAAGAAAAGCTCCTTGGGATAATATGCCCGTCGGGAACGATGACAGTTGTTTAGATTAATTATGAATGTCATTGCTGATGGCGGCGGTTGTCTAGTTGTCCCACTTTATTGATTACCAGCTAATTATCATCGAACAAATTCAATGTCATAAACCGGCCAAGTGGGAATGACTGCAAAAAGTGGCGAAAACATTGGCTCACCGACAATAAATGGGCTTCTACGAAACAGATGCTTTGGGCCTAACATGGACAGCAAACAACGCTTTCCTGGTATTCCGCAGTTAGCATTAATGCATTCACACCGTCTCATTCAAGCTTGTCACCGGCCATATTAAAGGGAGGCCTATAGTGTTGTCGCTACACGCAGTCTGCATGCTATGTGCAACGATCAGACCCTCAATTATGAACAGAACCGTGCAGCCGTACACCACGCTTGCGTCGAAATTCATCGCCAGTTAATAGCAGCCGCCTGGTGTAAGGCTCACCGCGGTACCAACACGTAGCTCTCACCCGGCATCGTCACAGAATTATGCCGGAATTCCTCATCGCCCCGCCGGAATTTCTCATCGGCTAGCAATACTTAGTTGCCGGAATCCCTCAACAGCTCACAATGCTTATTTGGCGGAATCGCTCATTGGCTCATGTGTACGAACCTTGCCTCCTGGAGTCACTGGAATGATTGTAACAACGATACCATGAATGACCGGATTCACTGCTGGTGCTGAGGGCCAGTGACTCATGGTCATCTCATCAAAACCCCCCCATCGCCTTCAGCCGATCCAACAACGGAAAAAGTCAACCAACGTTTTCGACAGCCCAACGCCCTTTTCCGACATCCACTTTCTGGAAGTCGCAAGAGGGCAGCTGAAAAGCGAATCTCACGTTCTGTGAGTCGAGAATCCATCAACGGTGCCCTGCACGTGCTACTGTTACTCTCGCTAGCAGCCAGCGACATGTAAAAATGCGTCTCACCTCTCTGTGAGTTGCGGAGAGCTCAACCAACGTCCAACTCCTCAATTTCTGTTTAAGTGAAGCCTTCAACCCTTGGCTATGACAACTGCCTGCGTACCGCGCAGGACTTCCTCCGCTGCTACCCGCGGGGACCTCTTGCCTTTGCGACACGTAGGCCTCCCTCCGTCGCTGCCCGCGAGGAGTCATTTAAAAAGCCTCTGTGACGCATTTAGCCCATCATGACAAAAACTCGATTGAAAATGCACAGTCGTCCCAAGCTATGCACGATAAGGAACTATGCAAGATACAGGAATCGACGTCAAAAACATTGACTTTTCTACGATGCGTCCCATCTCATGGCGCAAAGTTGAGGCTGCACATTTTTCATAAATCTGCTGTTTTTTTTTGTCTGCAGACTGTGCTATGGAACGCATGGAGCAATACCAGTCAGCGGTCAGCACGCGATTTAACACCACAATTGAGCGACATTATTGTACATTAGGCATGCTGATTACTATGATCCCATGCAAGCACCCAGGGAGTGCGCGACTTATCACAGATCCGAAATAATGAGCGAGTACGTAATCTCAACATTCATGCATAACTTTCTTTTCTTTAATGTGCATTAATGCAACGCAAGGTTTTAAAAACAAAGAAAATGGCCAGGGATCTCACGCCGAAGAGTCGGCAATTCCTTCGCCGGGCTTACATTTTGTAGAGGTGTAGGCGCCGAGCGCCCAGCCGTCGGCGCGCCAGGCCGGTCCCCAGCACCGTGGTCCGTCTCAATGTCCCTCCGACTGTACATACCTCTATATCTGTGATTGCTACTGTCCCCACGATTGTGATTATCTGTGCCTCCGACGGGGTTGGCGTTTTTAAAGGACCGCCCCCTATCAATCGCCCTGGCGTGCACGTCCGGAACGAGCGCCCGGGCCAAACGTGGCAAACAAAAACTGTACTCGCACACTGGAAAAAGCCTCATGTGGCCCGCGGCGGAAAGACACGCTGCGCTCCTCACAAACCTTTCTAAACAAAATACACAAACACAATTTTTACGTGACAAGATGTCTATAGACAAAATACCGATGCGATAAAACACAATTTTCAGTAGCAGTTTTCATCATGAGTTAATGCACTGAAAAGTGCATTAATCCATGAAAAGTTTCTGTGAATTTTTAGTGTATACTGAGTATACTGACAAGAAAAACATTATGGTCATGCAATTTGAGTTTCATGCAATAGGTAAAACACGTGTACCCAATTAACACTAAGCTTGCTACGTTAAACGAAAACGCCTGTAGATATTTATTCAGCCCAACGCCTAAAGTTCACCTTCGTTCTAGGAAAATACTATGCCTGGTAATCGGCGACTAAATCGGTCCAGTGCGTTGCATGCTGACTGCACCACTATTGTTTAGATCGGTGCTGCGTGTGGCGAGGCAGGCTTTGAGGATCGTTTCATTCAATGACCATTCATCGTGGATCATGTTCAGGTATGCAAGCCCTGTAAACTCTGTAAGTACTGCAAGCAGCCTCAGTAAGTACTGCAAGCAGCCTCAGTAAGTACTGTAAGCTTTGTAACTACCGCACAGCTATGGACAGGGACGCTACAAGGATATAGGTAAAGGGTTCGATAGGAAGATATCAGGCGTAATACCTGTCCCTACAGGCATGCTCTTGCTTACAACTAGCCAATCGCAATGCTATCAAATTATGCACCTTTAAAGACATGTTTTAAATCTCTGCAAAACATTTCTGCCAAAAAAATTACTGACAAAAGATGTGGCGTAAGACATGATCTCTGCCTACCTTTAAAAAACTTTAGAAAGTTTTGTGCCTTAATCTGTCGTGAAAACGGCTAGTCCTACAACTTCAATACGACCTTATTCCCACACGACAAAACTTCGCCGGTCAAAACTTCGGAACAGTATTCTTCCTACACCGCAGAGTAGTGTGAGCCCAAATCCCCATACGATTTTACTTCTGCGGACGAAAGTTCTGCCTTTAATTTTCACACGCGACAAAATTGATGCGAAAAAAGCTTCTTTGCGATACAACCTCCAGGAAGAAAGCATCTCTGCAGCATAACTCCAACACGGTATAGCGTCTATAACAAAAACTCTTGCGTGGTAAGCTTTTTTCGGAAAAAGATTCTACATTCAAAACTTTTACGTCGCAAAGGCTTGTGCAGACAAAACTCAAACGTGACACATGGCTGCTGCCTGGATTGCATATTTCCTCGTCAGATAAAAGGTTCGAGGAGTTTTCATACACCCACAGCTATAATATGTGACTCCCCCCCCCCCCCATACTAAAACCGCGTAATATTAAAGGAGACTAGGCTTCCAATTCATGTAGGATCCCCACCCATGATTGCCATGTCGTACGAAAGTGCGTGGCCTTAGATCAAAGGGCTTGGTATGGGTCATACACGCAGAGTTTAGAATATCTAGTGCCTCCACTCCCCAACGCTGAAATCGCACAATGTTGGAGGAGACAGGACTTCCAACTCACGCAGGATCCCCACCTATGGTTGTCATATCGTACGACAGTGCGTGCCTTTAGCATAGCAATACGCACAAACCGTCATGGCCAAAAGTGCTGCCTATTACGTACGCCACGTGGAGCCTAGCAGCAAAGAACCTGACGATTCCAAAGGTCACCGAAAAATTGCGTCCGACAAGAAGTACACGAAAAGTCCAAATAGCGCCCTATCGTGATTCGCAACAGTGCTGTGGCGTACGAGTTCTGTCATCGGCACTTATGGGTTGTGGTTGTATAATATGCTTGTGTTAAAAATGGCGTGTGGAAGTTACGTCCTGCACAGCTTCGTCGTGTAGGAATAATGTGGCGTAGAAGGTTTGCTCGTGGAAGATTTATCGGCTAATAGTTTTGACTGTCGAAGGTGCGTGCTGTAAGCTATAACGTTAGAATTTTCGCCTGTATATTGTATATATGGAAGCCCAATGCGTGCCAGTTGCGCCACATGGTAGTTTTGACACACCGAATGTTTGTGCGCGGAAGCTCGTTGCGTGGGAGCTGCGTCTGTGAAGGCTAGTTATGTCGCGTTTACTGAGGCACTGCGCCAGTTTTTGTCGGCAATCGGCATTCCGCAGTATCGTTGGAACGGTGTCAACTGGTCGAACCATGACTGTGGAACTCAATTCGCATGCAACCGTTACGGATAAGACCAACGCCCCTAGGAAAGAAACGCATGAACAGGCCTTATTAACGTAGAGCTCCAAAAACTAAACTGACGGCGACATGTAGTCTCCGCCCAGACAGGACCACCACAACCCGCGGAAGAGCGCCCAGATCCCGCAATCGGCTAGCTCTAGACTGGCCAGGCCAAGATTGCTCTGTCCTGCGGGCTGGTGCCTTACTGCCTGTGACCGCCACACTTGTGGCGACAGCTCCAAATGGATGCACGCGAGTTCCAGCGTCGCCATCGGCAGCACCGGCACCCACAGCCAGGCATCGGTCGGCCAGCAGCGGCGCGTCCATCAGCGTCACCTGAGCTGGGCGGGCGCCGTCTTCCAGCGCAGCGACCAGCAGCTGGCGGCTGTCTCGGCCCAGGCCCGCGCCGTACGCGCCCACGGCACGGCCAGGCTCGGGCCGTATATTTCCGGGGCACGGTCAGGCTCGGGCGGTACCTTCCCGCGGCACGGTCAGGCCCGGGCCGTACCCTCCCGCGGCACGGTCAGGCTTGGGCCGTACCCTCCTGTGGCATGGTCAGGCCCGGGTCGTACCCTCCCGTGGCACGGCCAAGCTTGGGACCGTACCCTCCCGTGGCACGGTCAGGCCCCGGGTCGTACCTCCTGCGGCAACGGCCAAGCTTGAGCCGTACCCTCCCGTGGCACGGTCAGGCTCGGGCCATACCCTTCCGCGGCACGGCCCAGGCTTGGGCCGTGTCCACTCCCGCGGCACGGCCAGGCTTGGGCCGTGCCCTCCCGCGGCACGGCCAACGGGCTGCCGCCAGACACCGTCCCATGGCGTTGCACATGTCCTGCATCCCTTGCGTGTAAGCCAAACGTGTCCAACGTCCCCAAGAGTGTGGGCCTGAGCAAGACCATGGCGACCGTGATCTTACTCAGGCCCACCAGCTGGTTGAAGTCCACCGGGAACTGGTCGGCCGCGATGGCGTAGGCGGTCGCAACAGAGCCGGCTGTGCGCGCTGCATGCAGCATGTAGTGGTGAAGGCACCGTCGCTGCCGGTGCGGACCAGTCGGTCGAGTGGCACCCCCAGGACGTCGTTATTAAAATGCACGAAGGTTTAGTTAAGACCACGAGGTCGTCGTCGTGGTTTGCAGCCTGATGTGTCTCGGTCTCCCACGCCACATGCGTGCTGTTGGGATGCGACGCTAACGTTCATGACCCGGTTACATGTGTCATGTCATCGCGGAACCCTGTGCCGTAGACTGGGCGGTCAGGGCTGAATGTATTGGGCTGAGAGTGATCGGAAGCCGTCTCGCAATGCGAGGTGCGTGCGTGGATTATACATATCTCCTCGTCTTCTCTGAGAACGGTTTGTATGCATGCACCCACACCCGCATTTGACAGAACGGTATTGGGCATATTGCAAGTCATATAAATGCTCCAGTTGCTAGGCCTCACGCGCTATGCACATGCCTGCAGGTGAAAATGATCACAACTAAGTGACTACGACGTCTGAAGGGTTCAAAAATGTCTGCGAATGTGCAAAAGTGGGTGCGCAAATGGGACAACGCGATCCCACAAAGCATCTTAGCACAAACGTCCACCCGTGCCTGACTACCTAAGATCGAACGTTGATGGAGGAAGCTTTGTTCGGTCCGGCGCAGCAGTTGTCCACACTCGGGCTGTGCAACTCATAAACTATTACGTAAGTGTCGTTGGCCGGTAGTGGCTGGACGGTTGTGCATCTGCCTTCCCTGGCCTGACGGAATCACGGCCGCACGAGGGCCGAAGCCACGCCGACCGCCCCGGGCCGGGTCGTGCCCTGCGGCTGGGAGACAGTCCCGTCCGTCCCCGCTTCCCGCTGCAGGCCACACTCCGCGGCCCCGGCCCCGCCCCGCCCCGCCGCGCCGTCTCCGGCGCCCATTGGCTGCCGCGGCGGCGGGGCGTGGCCGGCGCCCGCGGGTTTGCCGCGGCGACGGCTCGCCCGCCGAAGCCG
>NW_023596109.1:0-33397 GCF_011947565.3 Pollicipes pollicipes
GAAGGAGGAGGAAGGGGAAAGAGGAAAGAAGGAAGGAAGGAAGGAAGAGAAGAAAGAAGAAAAAAGAAAGAAAGAAAGAAAGAAAGGGAGGAAGGGAGGAAGGAAGGAAGGGAGGAGGGAGGAGGTGAGGGAGGGGAAGATAAATTGAAAGTGCAGGCAGGACAGGGGGAGGAGAGGGAGATGGAGAAAGACAGAAATAGAGACAGAGACAGAGACAGAGACAGAGAGAGGGGGGGGGGGGGGGGGAGGGGGGGGAAGAGAAAAGGGTTAAGAGGAGATGTTGCATTTCGGCAAGCAACGTATCGCGCCAGAACAGAACAGAATGACATTCACAGAAATAATTCGGCCGCGGAACGAGGCAGGCTCACTGACCTGGTCACGTGCCATGAGCCGGGACGTCTGCACAACATTCTGAGGAACAGACATCGCTCGTGATATCCAATAATAGTGTTGTGTAGTTCAATTCAATGCTTTTCGATAACGTGACATGCATAATATATTATCCACTTATTGCCAACATATTCATATATAACTGAATAGTGCAGGGGCATTGTTCGTTTCATGAAAAGTTGTGTGATATCCAAACTTGCTGCCCCACAGATCTCCGCATCTACTCTGTTCGCATTTTCATTGGTATTCACAGAACGATGATGGGACATTGCCGTGCGATCCTCCATGGGGTGCCGTGGGGCACTACTTTAACCCGGCATAAGGAGGCCAGCCAGCATGTTGGTCAGCTAGCATGTATTTGCTCCTGAAATGCGTGAAAAATTGTAATGTCATGTACATGTTTACTTGAGTGTGTTGGTCCACCTAAATCCGAATGACATAAGTGGACCTTAAAATGAAATAAAAGTTAAGAGAAATAAATAAAATACATTAAAAGGATAAGAGGATCCTGACCAAGCACGCCTGACGCTCACGCAAGAACGTTTAACGCTTCGTAAGATCTGTTCATAGTACTATTAGACAACGGGGAGTAATGGCGTCAGTTTTACTGCTTACGATTACAGAGACCCGCACTATTTGCATGAAACCATGGCCAGTGCACCACCGAATAGCATGCTTCAGTGAAAAGATGCAAAAACTCTGCATGTGTAACTTTCCGATTGTCAACATGCGCAATCAGTCGATTTTTCACCGCAGAACAAAAACGGCACGTGCAAAACGTTCTTGCTTATCGCGACAAAAAAATGGCGAGTTTGAAAGGCGCACGGAGGTTCGTGACGCTGCATCCGGCACCGGCGCACTAGACCATGCGATTGCATTTTAATGACGGAGCAATTATGGGCATCCACAGTCGGCTGATAAGCATCAGAGGACGAATGTCCCTCTATCTTCCGTCAGCTCCGACCGCCACGGAGCGCCAACTCTGGGTCAGCGACCTGCCACCACATCCGTGGGGCCTGCACGGCGGGGCTGGGAGCTGGCGCAGACCGCGAAGCTGCTCTTCACACGGGTCGTGCCACTCCGCCCTCCGCGTCCGGTAACAATGGACGGGTGGGAGGCGCCTGCCACCCTGGCAACTCCCCCCCCCCCTGCCCCACGCCCCACCGACAGTCGCCTCACTTTCCGGGGGCAGACGACGGCCGGCCGGGTGTCGTCGCGATCCTGCCTGCGCCTGGACACGAGATGCCCCGGGGTTCAACTAGTCTGGGGGCGCATCAGGATAGTGGCGCTCTCCGCATCACCACCCCTGCTTTCTTGGACTGTTTTCAACGTCTCTTCGTTTCTCGCGCTGCGTGCGAAGACTGAGTGTCAAATGAGATCGCCCAAGTCACAAGAATGACCTCCCGAAACGTCGTTTAAAGCAAAACTTGGAAACAATCGTCTATTCTCACATCCCTAGAGCGTTTTTAATGGTCAGTTGAATATCCCCAAGACCTTGAAAAATTACACCCAATGAGTTCTGCTGTATGTGTCTGGTATTAAATTCCACAAGTTTATTGAGGCATTCCAGTAAAGAAGTCAGATTTTTCTCCAGCTGTCGCAGGTTACGTCATCACGTGCTCATTGTGATTTTCAGATCAATTAGATGCGTTCAGTGGCATGGACTTGGGTGAGTAGCTTTGGTTCTAACCATGTTTTGGTTTTCACTGGAAATGCAGATAATCTGTTACAGGTGTTTCCGTTACAAATGGTGTGTTCAAATCTTCCTGCCTAAAATTGCATGGCATTATCACATAATTGTTTTACGTCAGCTGTGTGACAGCTCATGAATAGAGCTTACATTTGCATGCAAACCTCATGATTGCACGATAACATTTCGCCCGACCGGACAAAGCAGAAGACTCTGTTTTACTGCCACTGCAAAACGCAGCGCGATTAAAATTCCGCGCCCGATGTGCAGACGCGATTTTTATCTGCGGTCCGTCGGTTTCTGTTGCGAACGGTCGCATGAATTATGATACCAGAGCTATTGTGATTGGTGAGATAACAGAAGCAGACAACTTCAGGCTCACGGTGCTAGCTTAAAACGCCACCGCTGCTTATCTCCGGAAATGCATGTGGCTTTCACGGGCTTATTTTGATCGCGATCGCCGGCAATCTGCATGGGCCCCCTCCACATATGCTTAGCCCGCTTACATTCTTAGCAACTTCGCAGTCGCAGTTCATGCGGTGGGAACAGGGCGAGTCATCTTTCCAAGTGCCGGTTACGAAATGTTGTTACGAAACGTTGTGTGACGTCCAGCGAGCGTGTGATTGCGGTCGATCATAAGTACTTTTGCATCTATTCCGCAACAAACCCACCGTTGGAGGACAACTGACTACCATTGTGCTCATTCCTCCTTCCTCCGTTCCTCCGTTCCTCCTCCGTTCCTCCGTTCCTCCCGTTCCTCCTTCCTCCGTGCAAGCAGTGGTTCGGGGTCGTTTGCCGAACGCATCTAAACATAGAAACACGTGGCTGCGCATTTGTGGAATGGCTTTCAGATTCAAGTCCTGCCAACTCCAATCGGTTGCGATGATCCTGTCCTCACTAACCCGGTGAAGTGATTCCAGCTTCACAGGCAATTTGCAGAAGTGTTGTAACGTGCCACGCAATGGCACGACTCGGCCGTGCCTGCCTCAGCCTGCCCTCGAGCCCAGTACCCAGCTGATCCCCAAGGGAGTCAGCCTTTCCTCGAGCCCAGTGGCTTGTCGATCGCCAATGGTGACGACCTGCCCTCGAGCTCAGTGGCCAGTCGACTGCTAAGGGAGTCAGCCTTTCCTCGAGTCCAGTGGCCAGTCGACTGTCAAAGGTGCCAACCTACCCTCGAGCCCAGTGGCCAGTCGACCGCTAAGGGTGGCCTGTGTCGTTCCGTATATTCGCGACGCATTCACCGACGTCCGACGCTCCACCAGCCGAGTTGCAGGGACGGCATTAATGCACACAATGCGTCACACAACAATCTATTCTTGGAGAGATCGGACCGCTAATGCCTTCGGATTACCAGGTATCGGTCTACAAACAAGACACCAGCCGCCGCTTACAGCGGTCAGTATGTGATGACTGTCAAGGAGCAGCACAGAAACCGTTATAACGCACGGACAAGCCATGCAGCATTTGCGGCCAAAACGTTCAGGATAATGGGAAATATAACGTCTATGAACTTTGCGTGACTGACGTGTGAAGTGGATTGGCGCGGCGTCAAGCAGCAGGCATAAAATGGCGCTGGCTGAATCCAGAGGCACGTGCAGTGGATTACGTCGTTATTGTCTGCTGGGGATGGCAGCGTCACTTGCTCGCATTTTTGACAATACAGACAAAAAAATGTGACTAGTCTCTTCGTTCGGGTTCAGTACAAGACCAGCGAGGCAAATAAAACACGGTTCTGAAACAACCGGCACGTACCAACAAAAGGCCTCCATTGATCCCCCAAATACCACAAGGCCGCCTTTCCAATCCGAAACAGCACTTCGATCACACCTGCTCGGTCGCGTCTCCGCGGCCTGCAGGGCGTCCACGTGGCACACAAGCCAGCTGGTACCTGATCACGGATGAGCATACTCCCAGTCACGTGGTACACTCGGCTCACCCGCTAGTTGCCGCTCCGCGGTCACATGTCGGGTTGCCCGCGTGACGTCAGCGGTAGACATAACTACCGATTATTGCCGGACGAGCATACGGACCCGCATGGTCGCGGCGATGGGTCTGTCATTGCCTGGCAGACCTTTCCTATTTGACAGACCTTTCCCATAAAGCCCGTTTGTCACTCCAGACAAACGAGGTCTGTTGAAAAAGGAACAGGGGCGCCTAAGGGGCTAGGTTCGTCTTCGCGCTCGGCTAAGGCCGCCACTGCTGTCGTCGTACCAGGCGGCGTGCTTCACGACAGGGTGCAGTGGTCCAGGTCGGCCTCAACACTGCCAGTTATTCAACGGGATGGTTTGGCGCACGAACAAGTATTTTGAGACGTTGCGTAATGTACCAAGCCCAGTGCTGTCAAACTTTGGGCGCGAAGTTCAAGAACCATCGGTGGAGAGGATAGCACCCTTTGCGACGTCATATTAGGTATCCGTTCAGTTGACAGCATTCGTGAATGTATTAGAGATACGAGTTAAGCTGATTCCCTTTTAGATGTAGAAATGTGTAAACATTGCAAATGCAAAACATTACAAATTATAAAAGCTGCTTGCAAGAAGTCAGGATTAATGAGGCGCTTATACCACATCAATAGCACCGATATCACGATCGCCGATACCTAATGTGTGTCTATCGAGCTGCTATATACCATATAGCTATATGTTATATGCTATTTACATATATACTATATATATATATATATATATTCTATATATATATATGATGTATATGTATATGAATCGTCGAGATGTCTCAAATGCACAATAGCTGGTTGCGCTTTGCGAAAATTTTATTTTGCTTCATATGAGCAGTGCAAAATGCCTCAACCTAACCTAACCTAACTTAACCTAGTTGCAACTACAAGAGATGCCCTAAAATGAATTTCAGAAGACTCCTCTAATATCAGAATGTACTCTTCACAGCTGAATTGGGGTGCGAAAATAGATCTAATACGGTGGGTGAAAAGTGGAAAATCATGACACAAGTGTGCCAGGGTCAGAAGCTGAGAATTGTCATTAAGCTTCTAAAAATACACTGTTTTGTCCTATCTGGCACATTCGAGGATACCATTGATACTAGAGCATGGCTTATAAGCTCCCTGCGGGCAAGACGGCACTGTTGGTTATATGTTACCCATGGCATTTGGCTCGGACGTCATGAAATTGAAGTCTTGAGCGCCTAATTAAAACAAAACTATTCCAGCTTGAAAGATCCGTAAAAGTCCACTGGCTGCCCAGTTATACCCGCTAAAGCAGCTGCTGTCCTCTAAAGCTCGCGATCTGCGGATACACGCGCCTCGAAAGTAGCTGCTGTTGAGTGCACACAACATAGCGTGGTTGTTGGAGGCAGGAATGGTCGCTTTCCCCGTGCTGCCCCAACTGGGGCTTCCATGGGGCCTGAAGGAGGCACCTCGGAGCCCTAAATGTCTTTCCCAAGCGCTTTCTGGTAAGGCTCGATCTTTCGGACGAGCATTGGTTCGAAATGCCTTCCATTATCTGCACTCGCCGCATCTGACAGCCTCATCACCGCGTTTTTAATTACTCGTCACGTTTCGCGTGCTGGGAGACCAGCCGGTTCGGGCGATCCAAACATGACAGATAAAGCCACGAGGCGATTGCGGGCCCGAGACATCTGGGGAAGAGCGGCAGACGATGGTCATGATACGCGGAATGTGGGAACATGACATGCGGCGGTGGTAGGATCAGACATGTTTAAAATTAGAATCAATTCTGAAGCTAGTTCTGGCTGCGCTGACGATGACGATGAGACCGGACTCACGCCGGTTATGAAGTTGATACGTTCTGGCGAAATAAACGGTGTTAACAGGCGTCTGAGAAGCCTCTGCTCACACCCAATAACGGCGATACTGTGCTCTGTCCAGAGTGGTTCGCATTTAGGTCAGATGCAGGATAAATAAGGACCATTGTAAATAAAAACTCCTCTTCACCCCGCACTGTATCGCAATCACAATCGCTAAGACGGAGGGTCACACGGCAAGAACAAACATCACGTATTCGCCAGCCAAAGATGGCTATCCAGCGCCAGTCACTCAGAAAGTGCGATTATATCATCACTAATTTACATTTCAACAGATCGCATGATAAGCTGGCCGTTTTTTTTTAACCGAACCATGCAACGGTTTGAATTCTAAGAAGTGCCCACCCACTGAGTTCAGAGCCGGGGAAAGGTTCTTCACAAAAAGACATACAGACTGGGGAGGATCCGCCCTGGTTCCCGTCTTTAATAGATATGTCTGCACGGCGCCGGATAAAGCTTTCGTACCTGTGCCACCCATCTTGTGTTTAATGTTAGTAGCCACACCACAAAGCCTGGGCTCGCGGCTCTAATGTTTTAAGAAAGGTTTCATACATAGATGTGAGAGCCTCCACGCTAAGTCGGACACCTTCCGTTGCCAACGCTGAAACGTTTTACCTTTTAGGGAAAAACTCGGAAAAGCGTGCGAGAACTTATTTGGATTTGTCGCACATAAAAACCTAAAGATATCGACCAGCGATGTCCCCGTAGAGGGTAAGATGTCTGAGACGAAATGAAAGATGCAGAGGACAGCACAGGGTAGAATTAAAAGCCGAACAAACTACCTAGCGCTGACACGCCGCAATAAGCTCTCGACTAATTGTTGGTACATTTGCTACCGTTAGACCAATACCTCTGCCGGCCACCTGGACCACAAAGACCAACAGATGATTCGCAACATATGCAAAGCAACTGTTGCGACTGCAGCCATTCGCGTCATGGTGATGAGAGTCCGCCGGCTCCCGTCGCCGCAGCTGCCGGCGGCCGACGACATCGTCGAGGAAATAAAACGGGAATCTCAGACTTCACGCCTGTCGTTGGTCAAAAGCCGACGATGGAAACAGATTATCGTCGGTGAGCGTGTAAATGCATGTAGGTGTGGAGGGGGGGGGGGGGGAGTGAGGCCAACTCAGCCTCATTACCTTGAAAAGGTGCATGTAATCCGACACCAGCCGCAATCGCAACCATCACACCAAAACACCAGCTCGCTGCATGGATCGACAGAAACTTGTCATGGCGCTCACCGGTGCGAGCGTCAGCCAGTCTCACACCTACCAGCTTGCCGCGCTCGCGCCACGTGTCGACCGGGACACCTGTGCACCGCAGGCACCGTTCACCCGTCCCCCGGCCGCACCGGCGCGCGGCGGCCGCCATTTTGGCCGCGCGCTGGCAGCCGCATATGGGAATTGATTCACCTCTATCGACGCGCCGATCAGGCCGCGGATTTATCCCAGAAACATCTCTATTTACGCCGGCTATCGGCCGCGTCCAAATGGCTGGAGCGCACCGCTTATCTGCGAGCAGCAACACACCCGCTGCTCTAATGCGTATAAATCGGACGGCGGCGCGCGGCGCGTCGCGAGGCGTATCTGGTGCGCCGGCCGGCCGCTGGCGCGCCGCGATAAGGCAGATACGGCGCGCCGCGCGGCAAAAACCGCCGCACGAACCCGCTCTTTTTCGGCGCGCACGAAGATGGCCCAGCGATCGTCGGCGCTCGGTAGCCCTGGGGAGGGGGGAGGGGGACGGAAGGGTGCGGGGGAGGGGGGAGGGGGAGCGCCGAACGTCGTCACGTCGCGTCGACTACGGCTACGGCGGAGAGATGCTGCGCTAGCCACGCCGCCGCAGCGTCACGGCCCCACATCTCCGTGGAATGTCTCACGTGTGTGTCACATCTCCGTGGAATGTCTCACGTGTGTGTCACATCTCCGTGGAATGTCTCGCGTGTGTGTCACATCTCCGTGGAATGTCTCACGTGTGTGTCACATCTCCGTGGAATGTCTCGCGTATGTGTACTTGTCGTGGTAGGCGGACCGTGACCCACGCGCTGTGGTCTGTATACAGACGCGGTCCGGACGCGCGCCCTGCCCGTTCCGCTGGCGTCGGCTGTGCTGTAAGCGTGTCGTGTCGACCTGCCAATGGCCTTGCCAGTGGCCTGTCACGGCCCGTGCGACGGCGCACGAAACCGAGCCAGCCGTGCAGTGGCCGCATACACACCGGGCACGTCTGATGACCTACAGGACCTCTGATCCTTCGCCCCCGAATCCCACGCAGTTTGTGGTACGCGCAGCACTATTGCTGCGGTTCATTTGTGTCCTAGTAGGGCGCGCCGACCGCAGCGGTCATGTTGCGCCAAACGCGCAGCAATACGCAGCGGGTTTCGTGAGACTCTTATTGACTCAGTCGCTGGCCTCAGCGGGTGCAGATGACTCAGCCGTGAGCATCAGCGGGTGCAGGTGACCCAGCAGTGGACATCAGCGGGTGCCTCAGCGGGTGCAGTCCCCTGCGCAGTGGGCATGTGAGCGTTGCTTCCGAGCGTGGATCTTGACGCACTCGTCGCCCCCGTCGCCGCAGGCTCAGACCGTATTGTACAGACATCACGCGGCCACGCGGCCATCGGCTCGTAGCCCAGCGTGATGTACACCGTGCCGAGTTGCGATCCACGCCTTGGTTCGAGTCGCGGCGTCCGTTCGTGAACTGCGCTGGTGACTGTCCCGTGGGTCGTGCGTTGGACCCCGTGGGTCGCGGCGGGGGACATGGCGTGGACTGTGCCGTGGACCTCGCCTTCCTTTCAGATTCACGTGCATACGCGCCCCCTGACCGGACCCTGCGCAGTGCATCACACCACGCCTGCTGCGATGAACGACAGCCCTTGCCGTGCTCTGAACCCGCCACCCAAGCCGTGAACCACACCACGCCACATCGTGACCACATCACGGCGTGCTCTGAACCCGCCAACCAAGACGTGAACCACACCACGCCACATCGTGACCACATCACGGCGTGCTCTGAACCCGCCCAACCAAGACGTGAACCACACCACGCCACATCGTGACCACATCACGGCGCGCTCTGAACCCGCCACCGAAGCCGTGAACCACATCAGGCCACATCGTGGCCACATCACGGCGTGCTCTGAACCCGCCACCCAAGCCGTGAACCACACCACGCACATCGTGACCACATCACGGCGCGCCACCGACCAGCAGTGCCATGCAACCCGACCCGCGGCGGCGTGGCGTGGCGTGGCGTGGCTGGATTTATCGCTACGCCGCTCCACATCGCCGGCCTGCCCGCCATGCACGTGCAGTGCCTTATCGGCGCGCAGGCTCCATGCAACGATAAGGCGGCAGCAGTAAGACAGCTTACAGGACGCCTGGTGATGCTATCTGCGAATGCGGCTTATCCAGTGATGTATGATGACATTCAGCTGGAGCGCGATGGCAGACGAGGCCTCGGTCCGGGCCCGGCCGGGGCCGCGGGCGTGCGGCCGGCGCGGCGCCCAGCCACCGAGGCCCTGACGTGGCGTGTCGCATCTCTGCGCCGCTCGGACGTGGCGTAAGACATAGCTGCGCGGCTCGGACGTGACGTATGACATCTCTGCCCATTCAGACGTGGTGTAAGACAGCTATGTGCGACCCGGACGTGGCGTATGACGTCTCTGCGTGGCGCTGACGTGGCGTACGACATTTCTGCGCGAATCGGACGTGGCGTATAACGTCTATGCGTGGCGCTAACGCTTCATCTGCCTACTCTACATTGCTTTGAAGTGGCATTTATCTTCTGCCGGGTCTCTGACGTGGCCCGGTCACCTTTCTGGGCCAAGTATGGTGTTTGTTTGCATTACTGATACGACACGCACTCAGCGATGTCACTATCCATACCTTCGGGGGGCCTGAGCCCCCAATGTGATTTGGGCCCGCTCAACGCTCCTCTTAGCCGCTGACTCCCTCCCCCCTATGCATTGGCAGAAAGGGAATGCTGGGCCAATGAAATACAGCTGAAATCCAGTGTCAGAACTGACTGAACTCCTGGTGCACTAGGTACCTAAATGCACCACTATCAATATCATCATTATATATCATCACCATCGCTATTACATCGGTTTTAAATGGGAAATTATTCCGCAATGTCAAACTAATTTTGAGCCCAAATGTTTTCTAGTTACATTTTGTCATCAGGGACGCAAATCAAAGAGGCCGAAATTTGCTGAGAAATCAAGACTTGGGGGCAGCTTTAATCAATTTTATTGGCCCACCATTCCAGCCGATTTTAGGAAACGATACTCGAGAACACTGTACATCACCTGCCGCGTGAAATGTGTGACCTTTGTTGCCACCACCATCGGCACTAGCTTGATGTTTGTCATCTCTCCATAATTTGTACGTGGTGTCTCTCCTCCACCTCTCCACACTACTATGTCATGTTTGGTTTCGTGACACCGCGTGACGGATGGATCCAAAGAGACCTGGAGCCACGGCTCCCCATCTTTTTTAGCAGATTTTGGTTGAGTGTAAGATTTCGTAGGATGATGCCTATCAGCACTGATATCCACTCAACATTTTCGAAGATTCCGCCATCGTTCCCTCCTCAGTATCCTCAAGGTATTTCCGTAAGTCCGTGGTCATGACAGTGGAAGCAGCGGAATTCATTCCTTTGTGGGCCTTTCATGACACCACCTTTCCGCAACACGATGCAAAATGTTCGGCACGCTTCATGGCCCATTCATTTGAGCCCCGTCCTCCTCCCCTCCTCACGCTAGCCCCGTCCTCCTCCCCTCCTCACGCTAGCCCCGTCCTCCTCCCCCTCCTCACGCTAGGCCCCGTCCTCCTCCCCTCCTCACGCTAGCCCCGTCCTCCTCCCCTCCTCACGCTAGCCCCGTCCTCCTCCCCTCCTCACGCTAGCCCCGTCCTCCTCCCCTCCTCACGCTAGCCCCGTCCTCCTTCCCTCCTCACGCTAGCCCCGTCCTCCTCCCCTCCTCACGCTAGCCCCGTCCTCCTCCCCTCCTCACGCTAGCCCCGTCCTCCTCCCCTCCTCACGCTAGCCCCGTCCTCCTTCCCTCCTCACGCTAGCCCCGTCCTCCTCCCCTCCTCACGCTAGCCCCGTCCTCCTTCCCTCCTCACGCTAGCCCCGTCCTCCTCCCCTCCTCACGCTAGCCCCGTCCTCCTCCCCTCCTCACGCTAGCCCCGTCCTCCTCCCCTCCTCACGCTAGCCCCCGTCCATCCTTCCCTCCTCACGCTAGCCCCGTCCTCCTCCCCTCCTCACGCTAGCCCCCGTCCTCCTCCCCTCCTCACGCTAGCCCCGTCCTCCTTCCCTCCTCACGCTAGCCCCGTCCTCCTTCCCTCCTCACGCCAGCATCTAGCATGGTAAGAAAGCGCGAAGCCGATGCAACCGACCCGCCTTCTACTGATCGGTGGTCTCCGTAAATCCCGTGGGCTCAAAAGCCAGCACGGGCCACCGACATAAGCCGAAGCATTTGTGTGAATGAGAAAAAAGGAACTTTTAGTGGTCTCTTAGTCTTATTCGGCCATCGTTAGTTATGCACCATGTTGTAATTTGTCTCGATGCCGTCGTGCCCTACCTTACAGCATGGACGGTCGACGCAAGCGTTTGTCTCACATCCCGCACTCAAATACATAATCGGCATTAACTATACGCTGCCACCGCCCGGATTATTATTGGATCCATTATGCGTCGTTCTCCTTGGGTTTTTACATTCGCCAGGAGTGATAGCATCGTTTGGGCGAGTGCGCGACGGACGTATCGCCGGATCTCCCTGGCGCGGCAATGGCGGACTGGAGCTGATAAGGTCGATAAGAGATGGCTCTGATAGTCGTATCGCTCCCATCTAGAATAGACACGACAGCAAAACAGCGCGCCTTGCATGAAAGCTGGCGTCGGTTGGGTCGCCTGGCGCGGGTCTGAGCGACGAAACCGCCGCGCAGCTGCCGGCTGGAGACACCAGGTCAAGTTTTTCCGCCGGCAGCTGCGGGCGTCACTGGCGCAGCGGACCTGCTGGGGCGTTAACGTGCGCCATCCCACGGCAATCCGATGGGGCTGCGGGGTTACCCTCAGCGCGATGCGGTGCCCCCGACGCCACGTGTGCTAGCGATTCACTCATGAAGCCAGGATTTCCTGAGGTTTCCTTTTATATCTCGTGCCGGGACACGTGACAGCTCGTGTGCAGTGGCGCGTTGCACAAGATCGGTTACTGATGGCGGCAAGGTCACGTTGGCTGAAGGACGAACGCAGGCCGCGGGAGGAAACCGGACATCCCGTCATCGCAATAGTCAGCAAGAGATGCTGCGCTCGTGCATCGAGGAAGTACGAAGATGGAACACTCTGCAGTGGCACCCAAACTCAAGCCCGCTGGCTGCATGGCAGCGCCACTCACCAGCCCGACATCAGTCCGACATTAGCACCACATCAGGCCGACATCAGCCCGTCATCAGGCCGACACCCGCCCGACATCGGGCCGACATCGGGCCGACACCGGGCCGACATCGGGCCGACATCAGGTCGACATCAGATCGGTACTGTTCCGCCATCAGGCCGACATCTGCCCGACATCAGGCCGACATCAGGCCGACATCAGCCCGACAGGCCGACCGCACCCCTCCCTTTCGCCTCTGAGACTGCGGTGTACAAACTCATGACGTCACCTGGCACGTAGTGTTGGACACACAGCATTGTTGCGGCCCAGCATGACGCCAGCACGTGTGCAGCGCCGCCGCCCATTGTTCCCGGCATCGGAAAAATCCACCCATCTTCCAGAGATAGCGGCGGCAGCTGCGCAGCCGGCGCTGGGAAATCGCGCTGCAAACTGCACGGGCGGCGCCCGCCCCGGGCGGCTTTCGCCCGAGGTCAGCGTCAGGTCAGCCGCCGACCGCGCCGGCCCATGACCCTGTGACCTCTGCGTCGCCCCCAGGAAGCCGGCGTGGTTTATCAGGCGGCGTCATCGGACAGTCTATCGGCCCGTCCCGGTCGCCAGATAGAGGCGCCGATAGTTGCCTCCACATGCCACCAGATGTCAGTGATAAGGGTCACGTTCACTGCAGTCCGCCTATATTTGGCGCGCTGAAACACTGCGGGGTCCCCGCCTGTCGGGCAGGGAGCGCCGCTGTGCCACCGGGGGCAGACGGACTGGGCCGTTCCCGAATCCCGGCAGCCACAGTATCAGCAAACACCGGAAGTGCGTTATTCTCGCGCAGTTATCTCGGCTGTGTCCGCTTGATGCACCGGGGCACGGCGGATTTTTCATCCCGCTTATCCTCAGGACGCGGGTGTAGTTCCACGAAGAAAATGGAGCAAGCGTCAAAATGGCCTGCTACAGTCTCTCACGCGCGACAAATTCTACGCGTTTCACAAACAGTCAAGTTATTCCGCACGCCAAAGACCAGAACTCTCTCCTTCGAAAAACACATTGCGAACTGATGTGGCCAGCCTTGTGGGGAGTTTCAAGTTACCAGTCGCAAGTTACCTGGTGATCCTTCCGGAATGTTCTAACAGCCTGAAGCGAATCACTTTCATCTGCGCATGGGTGCAGTGTTCCGATGATGTCTTAATCGAATTTAGCAAGCGATGCCCTTGTTTTAACCTTGACACATTCCTGCAGTTGCATCTTTGCATGTCCGATGGCGACTGTATAATAATGGTCACCAGGCGCCACTGCGATCAACCACAGCTCACCGAGAGCAAGGAAAGTACACAACCATGGCCGTCGACACGGTTAAAAAACAGCTGCCCCGATCAAAAGGAGATCTGCACACCCCATCCCGAGGCTAATCCGCCCCGTGAGTGGGGCCGCCGCCACTCTCTGCACACATCCGCGGCGCCTCAGACAGCAGAGCCTCCTCACGGCGGCTCTGAGTCGGCTGCAGAGGGCCGCGGCCGACTCCAGCGTCACAAACACGCCGCCGACCGACACATTTTCGGCGGCACGCCCCCCTCCGCCCGCTATCTGGCGTCCCCGGCGGACTGACTGCAGCCTTATCTGGGGGCTGAAGCTTGAAGGCCAGCAGCACCTTATCGCCGGACGATAAGCCCGCTGGAGAGAACACAGCGCCGGCCGGCCGGCTCAGCTCCAGACGGGGCCGAAGGGGACGCGGCCAGACAGCCCGACAGACAAACAGACAGCCAACCAGACAGACCGGCAGGCGCGGAAGACAAGCAGGACGGCAGGCAGATGGACGGACGGACGCGACAGATAGACATACCGAAAAAAACACGACAAACGTCGGTCAGACGAACGGCAAGTATCGACACGACAGACAAAACACTAATAGCCGCATGGCGCCAGGCAAGCAGGATCAACCGACCAGCCAGACAGAGAGCAGCGGCCGGGATGACAGACCGAATCGGCCAGACAGCCAGACAGCATCAGTCAGCTAGCGCAGACTGCATAGGCTGGCGGGTTAACCACAGAAAAAGGAAAAAGCACGGGCCAGACAAGCAGATGAGCTAGGCCAGCATTGGGTGGACAGCCAAGCAGTATCGGCTGGACAGTAGGACAGAAAGGACGTATGACAGACGGACAGAACAGACGTCTGAATGAACAGATTGCCAGGCGGCGAACCGCACCGCCGGAGGACAGCAGAAACTGGGCAACAAAAACTGGTGGGCGCCGTGCAAGGACAGCAAGAGATCAAAGCCAGAGGCGCATGGCGTAGAGCGGCGCAGTTACGTGTTGTTCATTAGATGCTTGCTGCTGTCGCTGTCGGTGCCTGCTGTGTGCTATCAAACTCGCAGAGAATGGGAGGCGAGTATGCTCAAGTTGCGGTCACCATAATGCATTTTCGTCACATTTAGCACAGTTTCTTTGAGATTTCGCACTTATCGCAAGAAGCGTTTGCTTGAAAATGCACGTCGAGATGTTCATAAACACTCTTCCTTCTTTCAGATTCGATTAAATGATTCGCAAGAGTGCCAGTAGAACCCAATCAAGCGAACGCAATACCGATCGAATGGTATGCCGAATATCGCAAAAGACTGGTAAATCCATCCGCCGAATAAAGCGTCAGAACACTTACATCAACGTGACGTCACTGGCAGCGACGTGGCACAAATGCCGTGCATAATTGCAGCCAGAAAAGAGGTTTGGTAGAAGCCCTTAAGTACAAAGGGGCCTTTGATGTAACATTCATTAGTTGTGACACTGACGGGCCCATTAACACATCACGCATGATCGATGTTATTCCATGAAACTGATTCATGCTGGGCGGGTAATCCATGACATCACCTCCTGACACTCCGAACATAAAACGTCTAATGAAAAACTCAACGGCGACGACCCGAGACTGCGAACAAACGCGGATGATCAGCTAACTACAACATGCATTTTCTTGCATGAAGGTTCGCGATGCATTTACCCACATTTCACACCTTATTTGACAACCGGAGCGGCGCCAGTGAAGTCAAACACCGGGCATGAGGCGACACTTACCACGTCATGCTGTGCTGAGCCTACCCCAATACACTCCAGTGAAGAGCGCTCACCCCGCTGCCCTTTGGCAGTCATACAAATTACGATGGTACCCAAACCACCGGTGTAACAGTCAAAATCAACAGCAGCGCTCAAATGGAGGGGTTCGCAGAAGGAGCAGACTATTAAACCAGCCAAAGATATGTCCAAGACATCCAGAGCGCACGTGCAGCGCCACACGAGCGCCGGTTTCAAGACGTCAGACTGGCAGGTGGTAGCGTGGACCGACCAGGTAGTCCGCGACTGAATGATGGCGACTGAACGAACGGTGAGAAGCGGCGGTTACCGAACATAGCGGCCTTGGTGGCGAATTCCGGCATCCCGCGCGGTGCCCGGAGAAATCAAAACAAGTCAGCGATTATAAAAAGAGCTGGAGCTGACACCAACTATGCGAGAGAGGAATCCTGGTTAAATCGTTCTCAGCTCGAGACGGGGACCCAGGTGGGAGCAGCTGCTTCCGCGGGGTTCCTCGGAGGGCGTACGCGGACCCCTTCTGACACCCCTGTCCCTGCACCAGCACCTCCCTTCCTCACCGGGAAGCCCAGTGGCCCGATGTGTGCGCGTCAGCTGATGGAGAGATGGGGAGCCGAAGATGGCAGCGGCTGCGTCAAGATCGGCATCAGCCCAAAGAGGTGGACAAAAGGCATCCCAAAGAGGTGGACAAAAGCGGAAGGGGAGCGCGGGGACCGGGAGACGGCTGCCGCGTGGGGAGATCGGAGACGATCCGCGGAGACCGGACGATACGCCGTCGCGGCGCACAACTGGCGGGCAGGTGGCGCAGCTTAAGCCCCGCTCTCTCCACAGCGCCTTGGGTGCGGGTTTGTTGTCAAATGTTTCAAGCCCAGCGTCCATCTTGTCTTTGCGGGCCTACGCGTCGCAAACGGCCCGCGGCTGATGAAATGGGGTAAAATGGTGAGTGTGCCCGGTTGATCCCTCGCCCAGCTGGGACCTCTCCAGTGCGGGGCCATTTGTTTACAGACCGAGCTCGCCCTTTATCTCGGGCCCGGCAGTGAACGCGTATCAGTTTCAGTAGATTGATCTGGACGGACTGCAGACTTCGACCGAGGGCAGAGCTTATCGCCGATTTCCAGATTGTGCTGCACGCGGTAGCCAACCAGCGCAAGACATCGTCTCCCAAACGATCGCTCTTGTGAAGAACGGCCGTAAGCAGCGTCAAGTGCGGCGCTAATTGGAAGGCTCTTATCGCCGGCTGGCAGAATCGGCGCTATCAGCGCCCCCAGGGTCGTCCAGATCAGTGCCCCGGGTAACGAGTCCGGCCCGCGCTCGGTTCCAGTCCGCAGATAGCCCACACGGAACGTTGCAAATGCCGCCGCATAAGACGCAACGGGTCTTTTTGGTAGACGACGCGCCGCTTATGTCGTAAGCGGCTGAAACGGTCAAGACGCATGCAGGCTCCAGCAGCGCTCAGCACCAGTAACCTGACACGAGTTTTCCGTAACAGCGGTCGCCTGTTTGTTGCTCGATATCAGCACGCATTACCACGTAGCATACTCGCCCCCCCCCCCCCCCTCCTAACCCCACCCACCCCCACCCCATCGGTCCGGTGTCACTGGCGACTCCGGTGGACCGGTACACATCCGCAGGCCCCGCCCCATCCGCATCCCCTGAGGTCGCCAACCCCTGGATACGCCCGATGACAGGCGTTACGGCGTCGCGAGCGACGCCGCGGAGGGGAGGCCAGGGAGAGGAAGAGGGCGAGTAAGCCCCCCCCCCCCCCCCCCCCCCCCCCCAATGACCTGAATGCTAGACACTACACTTATGGCGTCTCGTAGAAAAAGGTGTACCTTGAAATACCCTCGTCTTCCAACATGCTCCGACAACGTCATCTTGGGCCCGACGCGTGACAATGTCACCGCCGCGCCGACCGGTAATCAGTGACGTCACGAGGTGAGGCCAGGCGGCCCCGCGCCGGCCGCGCAGCGCTGCCTTATCGCCAGAGGATCATATCGGCCCATCCATCGACAGCGCCATCTCGCCGGCGCCGGCTGGCGCCGCGTCAGCACTGCTGACGACGGCGAGCCCGGCGCGGCGGCGGCGAGCCCGGCGCCGCGCGCGGAGGCGCCCTTTCTCGGTCCGCCGGCGGAGGCGCGGTCTCGGCGCGCGCGCCCACCCACGTGCGGAGCTGCCGGTGGCCAATACGTCGAGGCGGGAGAGTTTCGCGAACGTGGGTGGCGTGGCGCGGAAGGGCGATGGGAGTGTGGCAGTGGCGCAGTGTGCAGGTACATTGAACCAGTGAGGTCGCTAGCGGTGCGACGGTGAAAGGCAGCGTGCAAAAATCGGGACCTGCGTCTTCACGACGGCGTACCGAGACCGAACGCTGTTGCCGCAAGAGTATGAAAACCACGTGATCAAACACTCGCGCAAGTGCAAGACGGATGAGACCTCATTGCTTAGCAGCTTAGTCAACTTGCACGGACAAGCTATAAGGTTATAGTGAACATAAACTCATCTGCTGAATGCAAAGTAATAAATTGATGCCGTCACTAAAACATGGAAACACCTGCCACCATAAGCACTCCAAGCAAATCCAGTGCAACAGCAGCAACATGCTGGTGTACGCTTATTTCAACTGGTCATATTCACGAAAGCATTACAAAATCACTGACGTCACAGCTACAGTTTCCAGTGGCGTCACGCGCTGCCATGTACGTGTCAGGGATATCGACATACCACTCTGACCTCTGAATCCACGCTCACACACACATAAACACCTATCGGTCGAGAGATAAATCTGGAGGCCTTGTAATCTGTCCACTTTTTACCTCCACGGCTGCGGAGCGGTTTACCGCCTCCCGCGACAGATCCACGCGATAAAAATTACATATCTGACTAATTAGGGAGGCACGGATTGGTCATTAAAATTCTCGATCGATAGTTGCATGTCGGCGGGACCGATTTCGGGACGATACCGGCCCGGGTCTCTCTATCGCACCAATCAGACCGTAAACAGAAAATAGCCCAGCCCACGTCCGCCATCAGGCAAGGCCTCGCCCCTCTCCCTCCCCAACGGGGTGAAGCCTCGGCTGCTGCCCTCTCCCCTGAACACGGTCGCTGACGGAGCCGGCACGTGTGAAGGCGGTCGATGCAGGCACGCCGGGGCGTCGAGCCGTAACGGCCTCATGCATGGTGTCGCAGTGGCGACATCGTGTCCGGTTTTTGTGTAATATGTCACACCCCGTCGGCCGGTACAGCGCGCAAAAACCAGCCCGCTCCCAATTAAACGGCGGAGGTTCACGCGGAGGGATCGTCCGGCGCTACGGGGCGCACGCGGGGCAGGTGGCGAAGGGGAAGGCCGCTCGCGCACTGCGACCCCTCTTTATCTCAATATGCCTGTGTTGGCCTGTCATCTGCCGAGTTCCAGCGCCACGGCTCAGCTTTTTTGCAAAAGCGAAAACCAGCTGACGTCTTGATCCGCGTGGAGCATGTTTCGACGTCCTCATGTTGAACCCGCAGGCATTAGTAAGCGCTGGCTAACGATTGCTGACAAAGTATACAACTGGAAGACAAACAAGAAAATAGAACCCAAAAGAGCTTTTCAATGCCAGCCCCAACCCCGTCTGACGTTGCCCTCCACAGCTGCTCCCGCCTCTCCCCTCCTGAGGGGCGGGGATGGGCCAGCCAGCGCCTAGCGCCCTGCCAGGTCCCGAGGGTCCGGGTCACGCCCCCGCCCCTCCCGCCCGGGGCCGCAGTGGCCAGAGAGGAGCCGTGCCCGCCGATAAGCGGCCGTCCGGCAGGCATCTGTGTACGCGGCGCGGGGCCGCCTGGCACAGGCTCCAGCGACGGAAGCTCGATAGACGGCGGCCCGGCAGCGCCGTCGCCGGCCGGGGAGCGGGCGCACGCGATGCGGCCGGTATCGCGTCGGCCGCCGCTTATCTGGTCAGCGCCGGTCACGCGGAGCCGGCGGAAAACTGGCGCGGAGCGGGCGCCACCGCGCTGGAGATCCACGGCCCGGCGGCCAGACCACCGGGCATTCCACAAATTAGTGGCGGCCAGCTGGGCGCCGTAGATAATTTGCACCCAGGCGGCCTGTGGACCGTGCCCTGCCGGGAGGGGGGGGGGGGGGCGGGGGGGGGGGGGTCCTGGTCTTCAGAAGGCGCGCTCTGGAGGAGTGGGGAGGGATGAGCTCCGCTACCCCGACGGCGCTAATGTGGGGCTGTGTGGTGCGGAAGCGGAGCTACCGCACGATTACGACCACTCGCGCACGCTGGCGCTGGAAAGATAGAAATAATGTGGCAGCCCTTGATGAGAATGCAGCTGGACTGAGCCGGGCGCGACCCGTCCGGAGACGGCGACAGGGAGACGGTGCTGAATTCCACGCGCAGCCATTAAGTCCAGTGAAGAACCGTTGTGGTGCTCGTGGATATTCATAACCCCCACCAAAATTACAATTCATTTGCACGCTGAAACAGACCGATTCAGGTATCTCATTGAAGCAAGTGAAATCATACGCAGCAGTCGAAGTTCGACGACAAGATCAACCATCACAGGAAAACACACCGAATCAACGCACCGCTAAACTCCTGACTGCCGTTTACCTCACACGTCCTTCTACTCCCCGCACGGGTGTAAACTTAAGCCCGTGTCTACACCCGTGTCTACCAGCGCGGTGAGCGTAGTTGCGAAGCGATGTTCATGCAGATGATGTCAGGCCTGCGTACGCAGCGCAGCGCTGATAACCCGCTGTAGATGAGCTCGCGTGACCAACCACAGCCTTGCGCGAACACGACCGCCTTTGCCGTCCCACTGCCCCGCTCGTCCCACCCAGACTACCCAGTCCGTTTCATGGGCGAGCCATCGGGTACAACCGCGAGGCAGGTGCAAGTGTTGGCTCCAGGTACGCAGGGAACGGGCGCATGTTTCACGCTCCTGGGCATGATTTATGGTGGACATATCGCGATGTTTGAGCTAGACCGATAGGCGGTGTCCGGTGCCCAGTGCACCATGTTCGCACGATTACAGAGGTGGTCTTACATTACAACCAATGCACATATAGGTCGCATGGGTGAATTCTAGACCCTAACATTTCGAGTTGATACACATGAATTATGCATGGTATTTTTAAAATGCACATCAAGCAAGGTAACATGCGTATATGATCAACTTGATCGCCAATCCAAAAGCTTTCACCTTGCTTGCGATAGTTAAACTCACTGCTTAACCCTCTGTCATAGCTAAAAGACATCACAATGGTCATGCCTTCCTCCTCAGAAAACACCCATCGACGTCCAGTTCGTCCCCTAAGCCCTACAGCTCGCACCAAGCCATGCAGGAAAATATTCGCACGTGCCAATGGGTGCAGAAAACAGGGCGTTAATGCCGAGAGTTAACTGGCGGCAGATGGTATCAGGAGCGATAAATTTCTGATGAGGTTCCGTCGGGCGTCGAGCAGGTGGTGTCTGGCGCGTAATGTCCGTCCTGAGCCTGCTGTCGTCGGGGGCGGGGCGCCGGGCGCCTGCGGGGGGCAGGAGGGGGCAATCGTCATCCCCTGGCAGCGCTCGATTCGTCCTCCGACCCTGCATCAGGCCTTATTCATACGTCGCTGGTGACCAGGGCCTAAGGGAGGACGTGCCGTAAAAGTAAGCCAGCCAAGCGTGTGATGAGGTGCTGCGAGGTCACTGACCAGGCCCGCTCTGCATATGACGCCGCTCCTGACCCCGTAAACAGCGCGAACGATTGCAGTGATTACGCGGTGGCCTGCCGTCCGTCGTCCGCTGACCGCTGACCGCTGACCGCTGACCGCTGACCGCTGACCGCTGACCGCCGACTGCCGACCGCTGACCGTTGACCTCTGGCCACTGACCGCTGACCGCTGACCGCTGACCGCTGACCGCTGACCGCTGACCGCTGACCGCTGACCGCTGACCGCTGACCGCTGACCGCTGACCGCTGACCGCTGACCTCTGACCTCTGACCGCTGACCGCTGACCGCTGACCGCTGACCGCTGACCTCTGACCGCTGACCGCTGACCGCCGACTGCCGACCTCTGACCGCTGACCTCTGACCGCTGACCGCTGACCGCCGACTGCCGACCGCTGACCGTTGACCTCTGGCCGCTGACCGCTGACCGCTGACCGCTGACCGCTGACCGCTGACCGCTGACCTCTGAACGCTGTCCGCTGACCGCTGACCGCCGACTGCCGACCGCTGACCGTTGACCTCTGGCCACTGACCGCTGACCGCTGACCTCTGACTGCTGACCGCTGACCGCTGACCTCTGACCGCTGGCCGCTGACCGCTGACCGCTGACCGCTGACCGCTGACCGCTGACCGCTGGTGGATGGCCACGCCGTGGCCTCCGGCGGCCAACGGACAGTGCGATCACCGGTTCCGATCGCCGTCGCCGATCGCGGCGCGATCTCGCTCTTAACATGCCACGAAATTGGATGAAGGATCGATTGTATCGTCCGCTCATTAATTGCCCCGTCAAGGGCGGCTGGCCGCCGGCGCTGCGCGTATAAGGAGACGTCACGGTATTTTGACAGAGGCGCCCGCCACCGGGCTCTGCTCGCGCCGCGTTAGGGCGGGACGGGTGAAGGTGGGCACAGCGGGGCACAGCGGGGCACAGCAAGGCCACAGTAAGGCACAGCAGGACACGACGGGAAACAGCGAGATACAGTAAGGCACAGCGGGGCACAGCAGGGCATGGCGGGGAACAGCAGGACAAATCAGAGGCACAGCAGGGCACAGCGGGAACAGCAGGAAGCGGCTGGGCACAGCGGGCATAGTGTGGCACAGCAGGGCACACCGGGACCACAGCGGGATACAGCGGAGCACTCAGGGCACACCGGGACCACAGTGGGGCACACCGAGGCCACAGCGGGACACAGCGGGGCACAGCAGGGTATACCGAAGCCACAGTCGGGCACAGCGATCGCTTCACGCGCCGTCGGCGTGGCAGCTAGTAACACGGTGATCTTCCCATGGTGAAATAGGAGAATACAAATAACGCAATTGTGTGTGAACACTGCAGGCGCCTTTTCAGTTCATGCGCGGAATATGGCCGTTCAGGTCTATGTAAACAATTAAGGGGTCCGCTCAAAAAACGGAGTTCAAAGTGGCGTATACAAAAGCCCCGAATAGCGTTCTGACGATCCAGAACTCAGTTGGTCCTGTCTTAATAAAGTGTTGCAGTATTAGCATCCGAAAGCGAGATCCAGTCAGATGTATTTAAGTTATTAAACATGTGTCAGTGAGCAGGGAACAACACGACTTTGCCTCACGCCAAGGCGGACTTCAGAAACTGCGCCACAACGGCTCGCAAGACTTAAGTCCTTCATGATGCAATCCAGCACGTAATACAAAGTTCATCGGCATCACCCATCCCTCGCTGACAATGTTGGTTCAGTGCTGGCACGAATTTGTTTACATTTTCTGCTTCGCGACCGAGCCACGGTGACGTCACTGCAGCCCGCTGGCACGCCTTATGCTTAAACGGCGGTCACCGGCACCCCGGGTCATGGGGTCGTATCGTCCAGGGATTCAGAGACATCTCCACCATATGTTACCCAGGGTCAGACAGGCACACCCGTCTACACAACAAGTACGCTTCCCGAAAATACATCTATAAAAATTCAGGCAAGGACGCGAGCTCGCTCACCTCCGGCGTACCCATTGTTATTCGAGCTTTGAACACGGGCGGTTTTTGGCACTTATCTGTGGCGATCACGTGCTGACGATCAATGCAGCACCTGTTGTGTGACTGGGTGTACTCTATAAGTGCACCGACCAGGAGCGGTGCAAACAATGGCGAGAACTGCGGGGGGCGCGTCCCCCCCCCCCCCCCCCCCGAATAATAATCATGAAGCTTCGCATTATGCCTGCGTCGTTGCAAAGACAGGATGGACCTACTTTACACGCTATCGCCTCCAATCGCCTCCCGTGCACCACATGTGATCCGGTGGTAGTCCCTCTGCCTAGAAGGTATGATGGCACTGCACCACCGTGATGGCCATCACGAACGTCTGAAAACGTCACTGAAATCTGGCCGTCATCAGATTATACAAAGAGAAATACATTTTTTGACACGCTGTCAGTGATCAGATCTTAATCCATGCACCGCATTACATATACAGAATACATTGTGGAGACTTGCATAAAAATGACCCAAATGGACACACGGTGCAGCTGCGCAAACCTGAGCACCAGGATGCCACCATGGCCCAAATGACCAAACGGTGCAGCTGCGCAAACCTGAGCGCCAGGATGCCACCATGGCCCAAATGACCACACGGTGCAGCTGCGCAAACCTGAGCGCCAGGATGCCACCATGACTTAAATGACCACACGGTGCAGTTGCGCAAACCTGAGCACCAGGATGGCACCATGGCCCAAATAACTACACGGTGCAGCTGCGCGAACCTGAGCGCCAGGATGCCACCACAGCCCAAATGGACACGGTGCAGCTGCGCGAACCTGAGCGCCAGGATGCCGCCATGGCCCAAATGATCACACGGTGCAGCTCCTTACCGATTATCACTTCCTATGTTCACCTCAGACAAACTCACATCCGGTGATCAAGTTTGCATCTGGTGATGCAAACTCGCGTCTGGTGAAACTACAAACTGCATCGGTGAGCGCGGCGAGATGTCTGTGCTCTGTCTGCCGGACTTGAGTGAATACCTTGACGTGAAGGAGCACTCTGGACTTCTCACAAAATTATGCCACCACTGAACTGCCATTTGCCGGTTTTCATCTCATCTCCGGAGTCACACCAGGAGTGCTGACATTCTACACGACACAAAAATATAAGCCACTACTCGACAGCATTTAAGTATCTCAAGGCTCTTCTCTCGACCCTTTGCTCGACGGTGCCTTCGCCAACGACCTTGGCATATTTGCTGCGGACGCAGCTTCAGCCCAATACACCAATAACATTAAAATGTTGGCAGGACACAAAAAGCCTGCATCTCACGTCTGTTCGCTGAGGGTGAAGCAGTGATCCAATACGCCAATTACACTAAAACTTTAGGCTGGCGGTAAAAAAATGTGACTGCAAACTCCCATCGCTTAGATGGTATAGACTTTGACATTTCCCGCCCCTCCCCCCCCCCCGGATCATTTGTTTTGAGCCACTAGGCTTAAATACACGCCACTAAAACTCAACTGATCCTGGCAGAAAGTGCTTAAAAACTCCGCCAAATGCCTCCTTTCAAGGGAACGACACAAGCATGACCTTGTCCCCCTTTCTGAAGCCAGAAACATCGGTGGAACATTCCATCGTCCCCCCACCATCGCCCGCCATGTTCCCCCGTCACCGGACGCTGCATGGGTACCTTGAGTGGTCCGTCACATGGGAGGGGCTACATGCCACCTCCTGTCGTCTCGCCCTCGTCAGCGCGCTGCCACCTCTGTCGTCTCCCGCCCTCGTCAGCGCACTGCCACCCCTGTCGTCTCCGTCCTCGTCAGCGCAATGCCACCTCCTGTCGTCTCCGTACTCGTCAGCGCACTGCCACCTCCTGTCGTCTCCGTCCTCGTCAGCGCAATGCCACCTCTGTCGTCTCCGTACTCGTCAGCGCAAGGCCACCTCCTGTCGTCTCCGCCTCGTCAGCGCGCTGCCACCTCCTGTCGTCTCCGTCCTCGTCAGCGCAATGCCACCTCCTGTCGTCTCCGTACTCGTCAGCGCGCTGCCACCTCCTGTCGTCTCCGCCCTCGTCAGCGCGCTGCCACCTCCTGTCGTCTCCGTCCTCGTCAGCGCAATGCCACCTCCTGTCTTTCCCACGCTTGCCAGCGCGCTGCCACCTCCTGGCGGCTCTGCGCTTATCAGCGCGCTGTCACCTCCTGGCGTCTCCGACTCGTGTGCGCACTGCTACCCCCTGTCGTCTCCACGCTTGCCAGCGCGCTACCACTTCCTGGCGTCTCCACGCTTGCCAACACACCGGTTCTCTCGCAGATCCGACACTGTATCTCAATATATGGCGCTGGGACTCAAAAGAACCTGTCAAACGACCCGAAGTAAACTAACATGATGTCAAAACTAAATAAAATGAGAAAAAGTAAGCTGTCAGGATTAGTTTGGACGTAGCAAATGTCATGCTGCTTCGGATCTGCTACAGAGGCCGGACTGGCGCAGCGCTGATGCCCCAGCGTGGTGCCATGCGTTGTGCATGGAGCGTAAACTCCTTCAGCTCGAGGAGCCCGTAGCGCTGGCCTGTGAGGCGTCCCACGGGGCACCATTACGCGACCACCACACGGGTCAGGACAGTGACCTTTACATGCTAAGATCTCGCACCGAGATACTCTTGTCATGCGGTGCGGCGTTTCAAAGCGCTCTCACGTGACGCTTCCAGACTCCTCTGGCCCCTGTTTGGCCATCACCTAAAAGGGGCCAACGGTCACCCGTCGCCAAGCAGGGGTCACCCTTCACACGTTGCGCCTGCCGGTTGACGGGTCAGATCGAGTTGGTGAGTTACGTTTCACTGTGTGCGCGAGCAGGCTTGTGCATGCCATGCCAGTTTCAGGTGTCTTGTCTGTTATTGACTTCCTACCTTTAACGTTATCCGAGGTGTGCTGTTTGATCGTGTCGATTAAAGTCGTACAGCCCTAAGCCGGTTGTTGAGGACCTTCACTTTTGCATGTATGTATGTGTATTTGCTGGGTATATTATAAAAACGCTTGTCGGTGTCTGTGCTGTCAAAAATGACGCGATAGTTATGCAGGCTCAGTGATTACGTACCGTTGCATTGTGTCTAAAATCTTGTTCATGGATGGCTTACCTCCCCACAATCACAAAAATTAAGAGCACAATATTCCGCATATAGCCGGGACTTCCAATCACGTATCAATAGACATTTTCCGAACAATATGTGTACATTTTCAAGGGGACGGTCAAAAAGGGAGACCATAGCGTACAAATACGTGGAGAACACCACGCATATCACGTCACGCCACAGGGCAGAATGGCTGCGACCTTTCATAGAAGTGATTCCCTCAAACAACTAAATCTGTCGCATCAAGCGCTAAGCTTTGCATGTCTTTGCACGTGTATCGCTAACTTTTTATTTTCACTGACGTCATTACATACGATATTCGTCAAAACGATCAACTGTTCGGATCACTGACACGTCCCGCCGGTGACTACGTTGTGATGAATATAGAAATTGTCCAGGGGTGAACCCTAGATTTTCCCAAGGCCAAATGTAAAACAAAACAAAAACATTCCGCTGTCCGTGTCCAAGCAGTCATGTTTATTGCTAAAATGATCAATATACATAACTTCAAAGAAAAACGAAACTGACTGCTCAAAGCATGTTAGGTTGTCATTATAGTATCGAAGAGAAAATCGGGCAAAAGCTATTTCATTATCGCAGGGCTGTCGGCCGATCCATATTCTGTCATCCAAATCCCATTTATCACAAGCACGATGTAACAGCTGAATCGAGATATGATGCGACGGTATCTATTGCCTCTTTGACGCTGGCTCACCTCCATAATGCGACGCGACGCTATCGTACAACCCATCGCACATTTCGTTAGCGGGAGGAGGTCATCTAATGCCTCACATTCCAGGCGTTTCGCAATACCAGACACGAACATTCATCTATCGGAAGGGCTCAGAATTCCATGTATTGTATCGCTTGGTCTCAGCTGTTTCCCGTACTGAAACTACCAGATAATTCGACTGACCTGTGGAAATATCTTTTTAAACGAACAAAACACCATGCGGTTCCGAATGGTCGAAATCATGGAGCCTGACGAGCCATGTAAGAAGGCACTGCAAACAGTAAAACATGCTCAAAGGCCTGGGCGGTTTGCCATATCCGCCCCTTTGGCAGTGTTTAAAGCACGTAAGGTGCCCAGAAGCGAAATATATCATCATTATCGCCTACGGCCTGGTCCGCAAACATCGTTGTCCAATCGCATGGAAGCGGAGTAGTAATACACGCGAACTCAAAGGTACGTTCGCATCCAAACATGCTAACCAAGTCCTCGATAAAAGCCAGACCAGTGAAACTTTACATACAGGCAAATCAGGCCTTAAACGCCAGAGCAAAGCTAAGCAAGGGGCATTTCTCGTCACCTGATATACACCCCGCCACGGGCGCAAAGCTAGTTTCGTTGTAATTTTATGAAGACCTGCAGATAAGGTCATCCGACCTCTCCTAAAACTGACGAACATATTGTATGTTACCACAATGGATAGTTCGTATAACCACGTAGCTTCAGCGCCTTAGTGTACCGAGGCAGCCATTTCGAACATAGAAAGGGCGCTTTGGTTGACAAGCACGCGATCAGGGGACTACGTAAAAGGGCGTTAAAATGTGACTTAGACATACAGTTTCGGAGCACGAAAAGCTGCAAAAAAATGATGACACTCAGAGCCGGGGCTTTGTCCATAGTAATCGGTCGTTCCATCGTTTCATCGTTTATCGATGCGCGAATCATCGACGGGTTCACGCAAATGGCGGAGTAGGCAAACGCAGACATTTGTTGAGCAGTTTATATGTTCAGTGCATTGAATATTGCATGTACAGGTGTCGAAAAATATATGTGTATATATGTATATATATATACATAATACAGCCCATATGCACATTATTTCCTAAGCACTGCCACAGAATCCAATCGAACGAGACCTATTGCGGACCTGTGGCACACTGTGTTGTGTCGGAATCGGAGTCAACTCGAAAGCTGCGCTGACCTGCTCTGGCGCAGGGTCGAAATCAACTGCGTGCGCCGCGAGTCCGACCCGAAACCGACTCCGCTGTGACGGAATCGAGCACAAGTCTGCATGAGAACACGCTTATCATTTCGTTTCAATTTGAAATGGACTGGCGACTATGAATATTTTAGGCTGCCAGCAAGGGCAAAATTTTACTTAATAAAAATATTTTACTTAAATAAAAATAGCAAATTGTCATCGTTTTGCACCGGTGCAGAGTGCTGTCTTTGAGAATCCAGTTCTCCATCCTATCTCTTAACCACAGAGACATCCACGGGAGATTCAGCGATAAAATTAATAAGATCTTGACAGCAGGCAAACTTGATGTTTCTTGATCGCACCTGCCCCGTCGTATTAAAAATACGCTTCTTTGCAGACGTCACTAGATGGTAAACGCGACCAATTAAGGGAGTATCTCAACGTAACGTTGGTTCAGTTCAGTTGCATTGAGCCCTTTGTCGTGCCCCTAGGCACCTTAGAATGTTTTAGCCGCGCAAATAAGTAATGCAGTTGACGCGCCCTAAGAGCTCAGTAGCTCACCAACGAACTAGAATGTTTGAACGTCTGGAACACTCCCACGCCATGTCATATCATGCAAACTACTTACGTTTTAAGTTGCATGCCAATATGTTCTGCAGCAAAGGAAGTCACAAATCCGTTCTCGGCAGAAACCCCCTCCCATCTGGCTCCCCTCAAGGAGATTTCCATCGACGGTATCTGAATACCACAGACAGCTCCTGTTGGGAGAACCAACGTCCATCCCCTCCCAGTCTCCTTCGTGGTAAAGCGACAGCCCACTGTCGGCGGACGTGAATAAGTCACCGCCCAGATTTAGCATCCAGGACGAGATCGCAGGCATTGGAAAGCATTACAGGCGACTGCGGACGTAAGCAGCGTTCGGGTCACTGGGTTCGGTACATCACCAAACTTCGGGAGGTGGGCGGATTTCTGCTTCACTGCAAACATATGACCTAACCTAGCATGGCTTGCATTGACTAGTACTTGTATCGTAGGCGGAGCAGTGGATCCAGCGGCATTCAGTGTGTATTGACAGTGCTGCAGACGACGCAGATTGCTCCGCTTGCCGGCACGTGGAGTACGGCAGCATGGTTAGCACGACACTATGCCGCACGATCTTGCTCAACGCAAATGATTCTCTCCGCATTCCATTCGGCACTCCCCTCGTTCATTTTCTGTTTTGGGGAGGGTTTGGAGCAAGGCAGAGCACCTCCGGCTCCATGTATCGAGAACTCTGGCATTATACCCGAAGTTGTTCAGAAACTATGGATCTAGGCCCCTTCATCATTTCACTTCGTAATTTGATTGTGTTGCTTGCAAAGCTTCCTCCAAGCAACACAACTTGTATGCGCCCTGATTCACGTCGCTAACGAGCTGAGGTAGCTACCAGCTGCCTTCGATGTCATATCAAGATGTCGGTTTGCGCTTTGTCCACAACATTGACTTCCAAAATTTTCAAACACGATAGTTTTGCACATGGCATAGCAAACGAGAGATATTCTGGATTGGCCATCATCACCCCACTTTCGACGAAGGCTCAAGACTAAGCCCGTGATGATGCACGGGGTCAAATCAAAATTCATTTCGACCCATGCACGTTTAAGGGACGTTCCTCTGCCCCCGGTACGAGCAAACCAAAGATCTGGGCAAGACAAAGTAACTACCACCTGTGGCGTAACCAGGATTTTGCCAAGGTGACGAAATTGGGTCGAAGAGGGTCCTTCCTGCCATACGGGACCTCTCGTCACCTTCGATCGTGTTGTTTCATCCGGGGACGTGCGTAGGCTCTAGATCCCATTTTGCTGCCGCGGTGGGTCGTTTTTATATCTTATGATGTCTACGGCTGTCCTGAATCGCCAAGAAGCATCGACGCCTTCGGGCCCAGGTGGAGTCCCACCACTTCCCAGGAGCAGGGGGCATAGTCCCGAAAGCCCCCCACCCCCCCCCTGACCTCTCCTGCCATCGGCGGGATGGGGCCGGCTTCAAAAGGTCGAGCGAAGTCCCCGCGCAGGCTACGCCTCCCAACACGCAAAAACGGCACATCCCAACTCCCACAACAGCCCTCACAGTATGTACTCACGTTTGCAGGGCTTGGGGTTGCTCTGTTTCGACGCGACATCCCTGGTGATAAGAGCGCGCGCGCGGCGCCCTCCCCTACACACTATTATCGGACGACTATCCCGCCCGGCTCGGCTTCAGTATCGCAATGTTTATCTCCCTCAGATCACTGACGTCACAGGGTTAAGCTGTTTGCCGTGACGTCATCGTCGTCAGCTGCCTATTGTGTCGACAAAAAATGGCGCGGCTGGGCTTTACTCCTAACGCCAATGAATACAGGCCCGTAATAGCGGTTTTATGGGTCACGTCTTGTTGATATTGAGCGTTGTGGGTGTATTCTTGTGCGCCCTCCGTTCCTATGTTTGAGGATGTGTTTACTTAGGTCGGAGTCGGAGTGAAACCGAGATCAACCAAATTTCATCGAGTCAGGAATCAAGCGATTCATTTCAAACTGTCTGGTGAGTCCGAATAAATTTGGTTAACAAGTCGTCGGTGAGTGGTTCAACCATAAATGTGGGCATTTGTATGCTCATTCTAACCATTTTATGTCCACTTAATGGAGCACAGCTGTAAAGAGTCATTTTTTTTATTCGAGCATGGTCATCGCACAAACCAATGAAGCATTGATTCTATTGCCCTCAAACACTGCAGATCAGTCTGCAGAAAAAAACATGGCTACTGTGCCAGGTGTGTGCACAGCACTGGTGCACTGAACCTCACACTTTTGTCTTTCAGGCTTAGGCAGTGCCAAATTGTGCTGAATTTTGAAATTATTTGCACATCAACATTTTTGTAGCATTTTTGTCTGAAGTTATATCCTCAGCATCTTAATTCCATGAAACATTCACTCTGTTTATGCTGAATGGTGGTGGGTTGTTTACCAAATTCTGAGTTCCAAATCATGGTAACATGAAGTTTATTGTAGTCTACACTATAGACTGCCATGTTGTAGACAGCTTGTGATGCTCTGATACTCTGATGTACAGATGCCCTATAAGACTGAGAAAGTCATGAAATTGATCATTATCAAGTAATTCAATTTTCTCCAGAACTGGCTCCATTATAATTGATTCACAAATTGAGCCATATTTGCTTATGTTGTAAATTATTTTGACATAAAGTTGGTTTTAAACTGCTCTGAGTGAACTGCAGAGAATCAGCTCAGTGTTGTGCATTAGAATTGATTTGACTCCCCTGTAGCAGACCAGCTATGCCTCAAGTAATCTCCTTATCAACACAAAAGCTTGGCTGCTCTACATGTTCAAATGGAATTTTAATGAAAAATAATGAAATTTATATTATTTGTAGCAGCACCAACAGTGCCTGCTAGCTTCCTAGCACTTAACTAGATGTACAGCAGTTGCACACTTCTTTTTTGCTGATCATGTGTCAGTTTAGTTGATGGTTTTCTACACATTTGTGTGTACTTAGAATGATGTTCTGACAATTGTGATCACCATGTGTTTGTCACACCAAAGGGTTTTGTTGGTGTGCTGGACAGTAAGCTGAGATGAGGTGTGTGATTTGGGAACACACAAAAGAGAACACATGCTCATTGCATCTGTTTACATGTGCCATGCTATGATTGAAGTTGTGAAAGACACACTTTGCTCGCAAGTTTTTACACCAGGAACAGTGAGGCAAAGTCAAATCCATCTCTAACACAAATGCAAGTTGTTCAATCCTGGAGTAAAGTGAAGTGTTTTTTAGAATGCCACTGTCACCACATGAGTGAAGAAGAGAAACAAGCGCATGGAATGAAACTTTGGTTTTGTAACTGAGGCAGTATGTAATGGTAAAGTAGCTTTAAAGTTTTTGTGGTCAAGTGGAATGGTGGAAGTGGACATACTGTGTTATGAAGACCATCTGATTTGTGGGCAAATTCAGGACACAAGAATTTGATTTTTTAGGATGAGTAATGTTTTGGTTATGCTAGAACTTAGTCAAGGTTTGAAAATTTTAGGGTATTTAAGGTATTGTAATTAGCCAGAAGCATATTTGTACCTACGCTTGATACTTGCATATATAATTGCCAGATTAACTTTGCTGCTTGTATAGTATGAGTTATAGCCATTGGTCACAACTCCCAACTACAATCAGAACCACCTGATCTCATATAGCCTGATTTTAGTTGCACATTCAGAGTACAAAATGTGAACAGTAATAAAACACATATGTAGGTGCATGTTCATTGAAAAAGGTGAAAACAGCACATATGCCTAAAAGTAGAATAGGTTATTTTTAGTTTATTGTTGAAGGGTTTACCTGATAGGTGGGATATTCCACAGAATCGTGCAGGCATGTGTTGTGTGTCTGGTGTTACACCCTTACCGGTATAGGTGGCATGTGTCGGTGTTACAACCTTACTTGTATAGGTGGCATGTGTCAGCACTTGCTCAAATGATAGCTTGATGCATTTCTGTTCCAGTGATGGCTGAAGAGGAGCTGGAGGCTGACTATATTTTAGCTGTGCCTGAGGAAAATCTGCACTCAGATACTCTTGGTAAGATGTTTAAGGATGTTTCCACATTGCTTAACTTCTAATATTGCTATCTAGTTCTGCAGTGATGTACACATTTCATATTATCAATTATTTGTGATGTACTAACCTAAAAAAACTTGTGCTGTTATTGTGTGCTTTGGGCACCAAACAAAGAGTTTACAGGTGGCATACATGAATGAATGAATGAATGAATAGTTATTTGATATTTGAATATTGAATATTTGAATATTTGATGAATGAATGAATATTTGATAATTTGGTCATGACCTGTCAAAACAGACAACATGAACAAAACTGTGGTGTGAATTGGGAAACATACAAATATACCCAGGAAAGAATGATTGGCTTAAGTGCTGGCACCTCACAGGGTGTTTATGTGATATGTTCACTTCAACAGTTGCTTACGTCATGCGCACAGTATCTTCCTGGTTGGATTGACATGTCTGTCTCATGTTTTAGTGTCCAACACAATCACCTTGGATGAAGAGGACATATTCCAGTGTGGCAGGTGTCGAACTCAGTTCTCTGCTCTGACAGACTTTGTGGTCCACAAACAGGAAGAATGTGGAGGTAAATGCTTGGCTGCGCTGACCTGGATTTGACACACAACTTCCACTCTTCAATTGAAAGTGTCACCATACATGTCATAGTCCAGTGTTAATCATGTGACATTCATGCCATAATGTAATCATGCCTGTGTTGCGACTCAAGCAACATCACTGCTCCTGTATTCAGTCAGTTTTGATTGTACACAAGACGATGTAACGAGTTCAATTTTGTGTTCT